>NC_142794.1:45895664-46090463 GCF_049724085.1 Artemia sp. Qi Xiang Cuo
GGCATCTTGTTTAAAATAGTCCAAAGATCATACAAAAAGCCTTCGAGGTCGACAAAACCCCCCAAAAACTAGGGACAATGGTTATAAGCTATGTCCCGGGGGCATATAAGGCTTTTATGTAAGGTACGGACGCATAAATTTTGGAGGATGTTCATTTGATTGGAAATTGAAAGTTTAAGTTCTCTATTGAAGAATTAAAAGTGATCAGAGGGCAAATAAATCCCGGACACCCTCTTTTCCCCAAATGAGTCCGATCAAAATTTTGAGATAGCGATTTTGTTCAAAATTGTCTAAAGATCATATAACAAACATCCAGGTGTGACTCAAGCCCCCAGAGCCCGGGGACAAGGAACGTAAATTATAGAATAGAATACGATTTATTGGCTAAACCAGCACAAAAACTAGCATAAGCACGTCAGAACAATTACAATGATAAAACAGATGTTAGGGGATAAACATAAAACAAAAAGTTAAGTCAATTACTAAAATGGGAAGCAAAATAGGATACAAAACAGTTTTTGTACCTCATGGTCAACATTTGGGGACACAAGTCAAGTTGGATACAAGGCCAATGTAGAGCATGCTTGAAGCACAATCAGACTAATAGAGAAAACGGAAGCTAATATATAGTTTCAAGAAGAACACCAGGGACGGAAGTAAAAGGCTACATATCCGAAGAAAAAAATAACAGAAAAAAAAATTAAAAGTAGCGACGAAGGGTACGAAAAAGTATCTTTCCAAATTTGATCTTGATCTTGCAGAATGGTAAGGTCAACACATGTGGCGAAATGGTGAACTGCCATATAAAATGCTAAAGTAAACAATCAACGATGCTTAGAAAATTTTGTATAGCTACGATTATGATCAAAACGAAAGCAAACAATGTTGTGAAAGCGGAGCGAATAAAAGAGGCTACAGTTCCTGTTAGTCACAAGTCGCCCAACTCTAAAAAGCTTCTGATCAGTGATGCTAAGTACAGGGACCTTCTCTCACTGCAAACTGACAGAATCATTCATCCTTACTGGTACGATTACTACAAAGCCCTGCCGAATGGGAAGGGTGTACAGGAGGACATTTCTGGACACTGATCAAGTGTCCGGACTTGACCTCTTCAGACAACAAGTGAAAGTTTTTCAGACTTTCACTTTCAGACAGCAAGTGAAAATCTTTTTGTCTACTTTGTCTTCCTTTTTCCGATATAACTGATAGTACTATTCAGAACAACAAATGACGTAGCACTTGCAAAGTAACTAGAATAACTAGGACCAAAGAGCGCATGATGACTTTTCTAAGATTAATAAAAAAATTTTTTGCACAAAATAAGTTTTTCAAAAAAATCTAAAGAACTCAATTAAACCAAAAATGAAAGAAAAAAAAAATAGAACCAAATAATCTACCAAGCATACAACTACTACAAATAAGTATCAATAAATAAATGAAACCCAAAACAAACAGAAATTAAAATAAGTCAAACTCAAAACGAGCAGAAATTAATCTGAGTAGGGTTCTAAATCCTATGCTTTCTAAAAGCCAGAATATGATTTGTACTTTACTGAAAAAATATCAAATGAATTTACTGAAAAAAATTGCATTATCAGTTTAATACACATATGCTGATATTTATTCCTTAAAATCTTAATTATTTTTTGATTTCTTAAGGTTATAAAAGTGAAAACATTTAAAAGATTTTTTTCCAGTAAAGTACAAATTATACACTGGCTTTTAAAAACCATAGGATTTAGAACCCTACTCAGATTAATTTCTGCTCGTTCTGAGCTTGACTTATTTTAATTTCTGTTTGTTTTGGGTTTCATTTATTTATTGATACTGATTTGTGGCAGTTGTATGCTTGGTAGTTTATTTGATTCTGTTTGTTTTCATTTTTGGTTAGCAGAGTTCTTTACTTTTTTAAAAAAAAACTAATCTTATGCAAAAAGTTTTTTTGATTAATTTCTGTTCATGTTATATTGATGTAGTCTTTTTCAGGGAGAAAGACTGAGCCTCTTCTGAAATTAAACAACCATCCCTTCCATTAAAACCTTTAATACCCCCTGGCAATAATTTTCAACCCTTATCCCTAATCTCTGGGTTTTTATTCAACTCCAAAAGCTTTGTTATATAATTTTTAGACTATTTTGAATAGAATGGCTATTTAAAAATTTCTAGTAGACGCATTTCAGGACAATATTACATGTGTGTAGGGGGGGGGGTAGCTGCCCTCTGACCACTTTGACTCTTAAAAAGAACACTAGAGCGTCTGATTACCAATCCAATGAGCCCCCTTTAAAGTTTATATGACCAGACTTTCTATATAAACCCTATATGTCCCCAGGGCACAACTTACAACCCTTGCCCTGAGGGCTGGGGGGATTCGTTATCCTCAAAGACAATTCCAAAGGTAATTTCCAGACCTTCCTGATAGGCTAAACAAAATGGCTATATCAAAATTTTTATTGGAAGTGTTTGGGGAAACTAAGGCGTGGAGGGAGACATTTGCCCTCTTATCACTGTCGACTAATAAAACGAGTAATTGCCATCTTAGTTTCTGATCGAAAGAGCCTTTTTCGAAGCTTCTACTACAATACAATCTATAAGAACCTTGAAGACCTACAGGGCGTAAATTGCTACCCTTACCCTGTGGGTTATGGGGGAGGATTGTTATCTAGCACGACATAATTTCAAGGCATGTACGCTACATTGAAAACAATGGCCATATCGAAACGTTAATTGGAAATGTTTGGAGAAATGATAGGCGTTGGGGGGATTCTCCCTTCGATCAATTTCGATTATTGAAAAGGGTAATATCCCTCTCAATTTTCAATCAAATGAGCCCTTTTTGAAGTTTTTACAACAATATTTTCTATTTGACAATATATGCCCCCAGGGCAGAACTTACAACCTTAGCCTTGAGGGCTGTGGTGGGCTGTCATACTCAAAAATATAATTTCCAGACCCTTCAGTAACATTAAATAAAATCGCTATATCAAAATGTTGATGGGAAGTGTTTGGTGAAATGATGGGCATGGGGGGTATTAGCCCTCCGATCGCTTTTGACTATTAATAAGGGCACTAGACCTCTCAATTCCCAATTGAACGAGTCCTTTTTGAAGTTTCTACGACAAAGCTGGAAAAGACCTAATTTCCAGAACTTTCAACCCTTGGGCTGAGGGCTGTGGGGGGAGAGTCATCCTCAAAGACATAATTTACAAACTTTTCAACTACTTTGAACAAAACGGCTATCTGAAAAATTTTATTGGATGTTTTTAGGGAAATGGTGGGCGTGGGAGGGGTGTTAGTTTTCCTCCAATCACGTTTGACTATTAAAAAGGGTACTAGCCCTTCGAGGTTTCTTAGTTTTCGACGTTTCTATGACAACGCTCTCTATAAAAATCTTATATGTCCCCAAGGTATAACTTACAACCCTTGCCCTGATGGGTGTGGGGGGGGGGCTTTATCATCCTCAAAGACATAGTATCCAGAACTTTCAACTACGTTGAAAGAAATGGCTATCTCAAAATTTTTATTGGATGTGTCTGAGGAGATGGTGGGCGTGAGAGGGAGGGTAGTTGCCCTCCAATCAGATTCAACTAGCCTATTAAAAAGGGCACTAGCCCTTTAAATTTCCAATTGAATGAGTCTTTCTTGAAGTTTCTACGACAACATTTTCCATAAAAATCCTTATATGCCCCAAGGGCATACCATACAACCATTGCCTTGAAGGCTGTAGGGGGGGGGGTCATCCTCAAAAACCTAATTTCCAGAACTTTCATCTTTGTTGAACAAAATTGCTATCTCAAAATTGTGATTGGATGTGTTTGGGGAAATGGTGGGCGTGAGAGGGGGGTTGCCTACCAATCACTTTCGACTATTAAAAAGGGAACTAGCCCTTTTAATTTCTAATCGAAGGAGCCCTTTTTGAAGTCTCTACGAAAACACTTTCTATAAAAACCTTATATGTCCCCAGGGCATAACTTACAACCCTTGCTCTGAGGGTTTGTCATCCTCAACCCATAATTTCGTTGAAGAAAATGCCTATCTCAAAATTTTAATTGGATGTGTTTGGGGAAATGGTGTGTGTGACAGGGGGGTTAGTTCCTCTCCAATCACTTTCGACTGTTAAAAAGTGCACTAGCCCTTTGAATTTCCAATTGAATGAGGCTCTGTTTAAGTTTCTACAACAAAGCTTTTTATAAAAACCTTATAGGCCCCCAGGGCACAACTTATAACCCTTGCCCTGAAGACTGTGGGGGGAGTGTCCAGCTCAAAGATATAATTTCCAGACCCTTTAACTGCGTTGAACAAAAGGGCTATCTCAAAATTTTGACCGGATGTGGTTGGGGAAATGGTGGGCGTGGAAGGGGGGTTAGTTGCCCTCCAATCACTTTCGACTATTAAAAAGGGCACTAGCCATTTCAATTTCCAATCTGATGAGCCCTTTTTGAAGTTTCTACGACAATAGTTTCTATAAAAACCTTATATGCCCCCAGGACACAACTCACACCCCGTACCCTAAGGACTGTGGGGGAGGGGGGTGGTCAGCCTCAAAGACCTAGTTTCCATAACTTTCAACTACGTGAAAAAAAGGGCTATCTCGAAATGTTGATTGGATGTGTTTGGGGAAAAGGTGGGCGTGAGAGGGGGATTAGTTGCACTCCAATCACTTTTGACTATTAAAAGGGAAACTAGTCCTTTGCATTTCCAATCTAATGAGTCTTTTTTGAAGTTTCAACGACAAAGCTTTCTATAAAATAACTTATAACCCTTGCCCTGAGGGCTGCGGGGGAGTGTCCTCCTCAGAAACATAATTTCCATCTGGAAATCAAAGACGCTGAACGAAATGGCTATCTCAACATTTTGATTGGATGTTTTTGGGAAAATGGTGGGCGTGGAAGGGGTATTAGTTGCCTTCCAATCACTGTGACTATTAAAAAGGGCACTAGCCATTCCAATTTCCAATCGAATAAACCTTTTTCGAAGTTTCTACGACAACTCCTTCGATACGAAGTGCCCTGGTATGGAAAAAAAATAATACATTGTGCCAACATCGTTCTTTACTTAGGCAGCGCGATTGCGCTGCCTATGATTTATAAGAGCGGCATCGAAATTTGATCACAATAATTGGATTCCTTTTGTTCTAAGACCCAGCTAATAAATTCATAATTCTAGTTGCACCAAAAACGTAAGAGTTAGCAGCTTTGAACAGATTAAAATTCCCCCCTCCCCCCGAACTATTTGCAAAAAGTCAGATACGCCCTTTGATCCTTATGGCGATGATTTCTTGTTAATGTCTTTTAGAAGTAAGCAGGCTTGAAAAAAAAATAAAATAATAATAATTTTTAGGTTTTGACACATTGCACCTCTTTCGGATTGTTATTGACAAAAAAACCTTTGGGGGTGGTCTTAAAGAATCCAAAGACTCTGGTAAACCTGTACGACGTATGCAACATATGGTATTCGATAATGCGTCTGAATAGAAAGGATTATTTGGTCTGTATAATTATAGAGGCTAAAACCACAATCTAGGGCCTGAGCCGTCTCCCCTTGTCACATACTTATCTGTTTAGCTATGTTGCGACCTGCGACTCGTGTCCATTAATTATTAGGGAGTAAAATTAGTACCCCCCTCTTCCCCTCATTTCTCAAACATATGTATGTTGCACCTTTTTTGACTAGTGATTGTTCAGCAATAAATCAGGGAATTGATCATGGTATTCATGAAAATGTCTCCTTTCTACATCACATTCAGGCTGTGGAACTGAAAACCTCAGGCAATCTTGGCATCATCAGAAACTGAAGCATGCATTTGCTAAGAAATCCTTTGTCGACTTTACAGCACAACTCTGAGACCACACCTGCAGTTTTGTTTCATAATTTTGCAGTTAACTTTCAAATCGCACCTGAAGGGACTTGATTCTATCCATAGGCGAGCACAAGAAACTATTGGAAATGCATACAACTATTCTTCCCTTAGCTAAATTTACCGTCTGTTGTGCTCAACTTATATTTTAGGTCCTTTTAGGTGTTACTTCCATCTCCTTTCCACAGTCTGTTTTGGTTAACATCAGAACAATATGATCGAAACATGCAATCTGGTTTTGATTTTCAGGTGAGACGAATTCCAACAGTGCGTCATGATTCGTCCCTAGAGCATGTGTACAGAACTTACTTCCACACGAGCTGAGAAGTAAGAGCCCCCTTGGTTATTCCAAAATAATATAATTAAATATTTTTCGTTCAAGATTAAAAATTAAAGATGATTTAAATTAGAAAATGTTTAGGTTTTACTGAAGAGCTGTGTGATTGCATTGAAGACTAAAATGAAGCCAACTACATGTTGGCAAAGAATCTTTTATGTTGACGGGTCTCAACGTCAGTTTTGTCACAGAGCAGCATGTTTTAAGTTTATTGGTTAATTTTTTTTTTTATATATTTAGTCACAACTGAACCTTGAACTTAAAGGATTTCTGAGAGTTGTTAGTTACAATCAAAACATATTAGGTATATGCTCCACTTGTAAAATTTGATTTTCAGCAAAGCTGGTATTTAAGGGTTTTTGAGGTGGTTGCACTATGGCACTAAATTTTGGTAGGAAACAAGTGAGGCTTCTAGCTTCAACTGGACCAAGTACAATGAAGAGTGCTATAGTCTCTAGCTTTCTAAAAAAAATATTTAATGTTGACTAAACCACCTGTTAGAAGTTATTGCATTCTCTCTTCTGTTTAGTAAAATGCATCATCAACAAACATGTTGTTCCTTTTTTAAGATTATTTCTATGCTATTCCTTTATTTCTTGCCCTCTACCATTTCCTATATTCCTATCATCTCTTTTCAAAGTTGTCCACCAGTTTCATTAGAGTCATCAGAATGATTTCTGAGGGAGGGGGAGGTAAATGATACCTTTAACAAGATTTACATAGGAGTATATCTAATTTTCCTATTCATTTTTCTTTAAATCCCCACCCCATTAGCTTGATCCCCTATCCCTCTTGAAATTCCCATGTCCTCCTATAAATTACTTGGCATCACAATATCTTCTATTTTAAAGTGAGATATTCATGTTAGAAATATCCCCCCCTCCAAAAAAAAACTCATACCCAAACTCCTTCCAAATCCAGCTGTTTCTCAACCTATTCTTACCTTGTCTTCTGTTCACTACTGTACCTCCAGATATCAAGACTTCATCATGTCTCCTACATCAAGTTTTCACATCTCCTCACAAATAGAAAGCAATAAACTAAGTATTAGGACAAATTTTCTGATAGCTTACATATTAACTGTGGTGTGCTTCATGGCCCCTTTTTGGGCTATTTTTTTTTTCTTGTTAGGGTAAACAAACTGAGCCTAAGATATCCAGATTTGTGGAAATATGTAAAATATCTGTCCTTGTGAGGGAAATGTTCTTAACTAAGTATCCTAAGCAAAGCAGGGGACATAGATAATAGCATTTGTGAGGAAGCTAATATGGTACAAATGTCGGTTAATGCAGACAATACTGTTAAGGTAAGCTTCTCCCTTCTAAATGACAGCATTAATATTAGTCTACCTATCTCAAAGGGTTGGTGGAATAAAGCTATTTAGCTTCGTTTCACTTCTGACCTTCAGTGTGGAAAACAAGTCAATACTAGTGTTAAATCAGAAATTTTGGGAATTCAAAATATGGAGTCCACACCTCATAAATATTCAGAATATTCTTGTCCACCCCTCTCTAAAGCATTGTTGTCCTGCATGGCACTTTAGTCTGACATCTTGGAAGGGTGACTTGTTAGAGAAGATTTAGCTTAGTCTTAGTGATTGCATCTAGGGAGCCCAAAGTTCCCTATATGGGGTTGCTTAGGTCTTTAAGGTCTTTAAGCTTAAAACCTTATTTGGCTACCATCTAAATCCCTGCAAAAAGTTTTGGTCATCTCTTCTCAATTCCCTATTCACTAAAAGGTCCTTTCCCCCTTTTATCATTCCCTCAGACCTAGATTCCCTTACCAAGAGTCAGCATCTGTTCCCAAACAACAGCCCAAACTGCAACATGTGAGTGTAATTGTGTCATTTAATTTTTTAAGTTGTGTTGTTGTGTAAATTTTTTAAGTTGTGTAAGTTTTAAGTTGTAATTTTTGTATTTTCCCCCTGAAGGGATACATTTTTTATGTTTTATTATCATTTTTTTTTTCCAGGATTGATTGTATTTATCTAGTTGTCACTTTAAAAAGAATTAATTTTTTACACTTCTAAAGTATGAAGGTGTCAAATATATTGGTTTTTGGTATTCTAAAAATGTTGAATTAAATTTTTTTATTGGATTTTCTTCATTTTATTTTAATGTTTTACTTTCAACAAACTACTTTGATAACGCACTACTTTTTATAAGCAATTAAGTCTAAAGGCATTAAATATTTTGGTGTTTGATAACCAAGTTCAAAACTGTCAATATTGTTAAAAAATATCCATCCAACGCTTCAGTATTGCTCAACAGAACTGAATGCTGGGAGTTTATATATTAGTTTTTGTGAGTAGGCTACTGATTTATGTATTTTTCTGTAATTAATTACTTTTTTTCTTTTTCATATACTTATACTTTAAATGACGTACTTTTTCCATTGCCTTTAGAAAAATCTTTGTCTCCAAGCTTCATTAAAAGAAGGAAAAAAACAAGTTTTTTCAACTGAAAGTAAGGAGCAACATTAAAACCTAAAACAAACAGAAATTATTACGTATATTAGGGGGGTTGCCCCCTTCCTCAACACCTCACTCTTCACGCTGCAGTTTTTCAGCCCTTTAAAAAAAGCTACCTATTGTTCTAATCAAACTACCCTTGTGTTTCAGTTGTTTTAAAGAATCAGGACAAAATTTAAGTGTAAAGAACGAGGTGCTGAGGAGGGGGCAACTCCCCTCATGTACATAATAATTTCTGTTTATTTAAGTTTTAATGTTGCTCCTTACTTCCAGTTGAAAAAAAAGTTTTTTTTATTTAATTTCTGATCGTTTGTTTAATAACGCCAGGATACTTGGCTTCTCCTCCAAAGAAAAATCCCCTTTCCCACAGAAATATCATCTGGGCAATTCAATTCTGGCGAAAATTCGCCCTGGACAATTACCCTTAACATCTCCATGGCTAAAATTGAATTGGTAAAGAAAAAGCAAGACATAAAGACATTTCGTATAGGAATTCTGGCAAATTCACCCGGTGCAAAATTTCCCCTGAAAATTTCACCCCCTGTGAATTTCCCACTCCATGGTAAATTCTCCCCGTGCTAAATCCTTCCAGCAGAAAATTTTTCCTCCCCTCCCCACTTGAAAATGTATGCATACTTCCCCATAACAAATAAAACAATAGGTACATTTTATAACTTAAAAACGTTTCCCCAGGGGCTGTAGGGGGTCATTTCATCTCTAAAGACTTAGCTATTAGGCCTTTCAACTATGCTGAAGAAAAAAGCTATCTCAAAATTTTCATCAGACAATTTCGGGGGGAAAAGTGGCGATGGAGGGGGCCTAGTTGCCCTCTAATTTTTCGGGTTACTTAAAAAGGCTACTTGAACTTTTCATTTCCGTCAGAACCAGCCTTCTCTCTACGTTTTAGGCCAACTGGATCAATATTATCACCCATGGAAAAACAAAAGAAACAAATAAACATGCATCTGTGATCTTTCTTCTGGCAAAAATTACAAAATTCCACATTTTTGCTGATATGCGCTTAAAACCTCTAAAGTAGGGTTCTTTGATATGCTGAATCTGTGTGATTTTCATAAAATTATATGACTTCGAGGGTTTTTCTCCCTTTTTCCAAAAATTAGACAAATTTTCTCAGGCTTGTAACTTTTGACCGGTAAAACTAAATTTAATGAAACTTATATATTTGGAATCACCATAATAAGCCAATTTTTTTATGTGTCTACTGATATCAAAATTCCGTTTTCCAGAGTTTTGATTACTATTGAGCCAGGTTGCTCCTTACATACAGTTCATTACATGAACTGTTTGATTACAGCTCAAAATCCAAACCGAGATCATTGAAATTTTGATCGTTTTTTTCTGTGTTACCAAAAGTATTGGATTCATTAAACTTTACAGGTTCATGAAATGTAATTAAACGAATAGAAAAGGTTTTTCAACTAAAGTAAGGTACTTTAAAGTACTTTGTATACATACAAAAAGAAAATAACACCATTTAAAATTGCTGAAAACTAAGTTCCAAGCAGTATTTGCTATCCCAAAGAAATTTCCTGGCGGGGCTTATGATGACCTTCCTTACATTTTCCAACTTTCTGCTGGTAGATATAGGAATGTAAAATTTGAGCTGAATATAGAAACAATTAAATTAATTCCTATTCCCCCTTACCTCTTTCAACATTTACCTGAAACTACATAGAGAGGACGCATTGTTTATTCTAAAATGTACTATTTCATTACTCAACTCTCCCCTCACAGAAAAAATGACTCACCCCCCCCTCATTATAGCTGATACGCAAATACAGAACACCAAACGTAGCCAATTTTCATTACAAAGAAAGCAAATCAACTTGGTTGAATCCAGTACTACCACCTTGTGGCAATACTTCTTTTGGAACTGGAAAGCCTAAAATATAGTTATTGATACTTTTAAATCAAACAAGACTTTCCCCTGGACCAATCTGTATGGTCACTTAAAAAAGAGCTTTAAATTCACATTTGAATGAGCTCCCTCCCAATTATCTTGGACCTTTAGTTTGATACAATCCCCCCCCCCCCCTGTGAAAAACAAAACAAATAAACATGCATCAATGATGTTTCTTCTGAAAAAAAAATGTAAAATTTGAGCTTGAAATCTCTATGGTAGGGTTCTCTAATATGATGTATCTAATAAAAAGATTTTCAATAAGATCGCTTGCTTTTTTTAGGGTGTTTCTCCTTTTTTCAAAAATCTGGCAAATTTTACCCAATATTTGGTTTTGGGTGGGTAACAATAAACTGAAAGAATTTTATATATTAGAAACATCATAAAAAGCCAATACTGCCAGCATAGCAATTGTCTTGAGAATTTCATTTCAGTTTTGATGAATATTGGTCCAAGTCACTTTTTACTTCCAGTTTTTTTATTACAAACTATTTGATAAGATTCTTTTTTGACCTTTTCATTTTATTTAGTTGAATAGGACAATAAAAAGAAAGAGGGTTAATTTGGCAGCTAGATAGTAAGTTTAAATTTAATTTTTCTTTTGCTATTATGTTTTTTTTTTAATGTTTGAATATATAAGGGATTTAAGTTCAAGAGAGGAAGAATTATCCTGTTATGAAAGAGTACATTTTACATGGCTGTTATAAAATCAAAACATGGTATCTATGCAGGCAGGATGATTTTTGAGCATATCTACTCCTTCTGTAAATTATTCCAAGGCATATGAAATAGCATAAAGACAAGTCTACATCTGTTATAATCTATGGAAGCAATAAATCTTTCTGTAATTTTGGTTTGAGTTTGATCAAACAGTTCATGGTAACAAAATATAGGTAAGAAACAACCCAACTCAATAATAACCAAAAATCTAAAAAACAGGATTTTGATACCAATAGATGCATCAAAAGAATCAGATTTTAATGCTAATTTCAAATAAGTTTCATCAAGTTTAGTCCTACCCATCAAAAGTTACGCACCTGAGAAAATTTGGCTGATTTTTGAAAAAAGGGAGAAAGACCCCTAAAATTTATAGAACCTTAATGAAAATCACACCATCAGATTCAGCGTAAATGAGAGCCATAATCACTTGGGTACAATCCCCTACCTGCAAAAATGTGGAATTTTGTATTTTTTGCAGGAAGAAAGATCACAGATGTGTGTTTATTTGTTTTTTTCCCTTGGGGTGATTGTATTGACTCAGTTGTCCTAGAATATCGTGGGAGGGCTTATTCGAATCGAAATTTAAAGTCCTAGTGCCCTTTTTAAGTGACCAAAAAAAATGGAGGGCAACTAGGCCCCCTCCCATGCTCATTTTTCTCCGTAAGTCACTTGATCAAAATTTTGAGATAGCCATTTTGTTCAGTATGGTCGAAAATATGATAACTATGTCTTTTAGGATGACTTAATCCCCCAAAGTTCCTGGGGGGGGGGGGAGGGCTGAAAGTTATGAACTTTACCTGATGTTAACATATAGTATTGGTTATTGGGAAGTATACAGACATTTCAGGGGGATTTTTTCTGGTAGTGTGGGGGGGATGGGTCAGGGGTTATGTGAGAGAATCTTTACATGGAGGAAATTGTCATGTGGGAAGGGACGTTGCTATGAAGGGGGCGCTGGATTTCCCAGCATTATTAAAAAAAAAGAGCAGAAATCAAATTGAAAAAAACAAGTTTTTCAACTGAAAGTAAGGAGCAACATCAAAACTTAAAACAAACAGAAAATATTACATATATAATTGAGTTCACCCACCAGTCAATACCTTGCTCTTTAAGCCAAAGATTTTTTAGTACTTACATAAGAGCTATTTATTCTAATTAATAGCCTTTGTGATTAAGGGGTCATTTTTAAAGAATTAGAACAATATTTTAACTTTATTGTAAAGAGCAAGGTATTGACTAGGGGGCAAACCCCCTAATATACATATTAAAAATATATGAATATAGAAATTCATTATGTAAGTTAATTTGTAAGTTACATATATTTATTACTAATAAAAACGTTTGTAAATAAAATTAAACAATGTTTGAGAAAGCTGTTTAACCAAATAAAAGTAAAATTAATATGCAAATTTGGTGTTGATTATTCATGTATGGTGAACCAAAATCAAAACCTGCATTTATTCAAAAATTAAATAAAAAAAATAAAAGTTTTTTTAACTGAAAGTAATGAGCAATGTTAAAACTTAAAATGAACAGAAATTATTCTATATATGAATAGGGCTGTCTGCTCCTCAATGCCTTGCTCTTTACACTAAAGTTTGACTTTCCCAAAACTCTATTTTTTAAAGAATAAAAAACTTTGGCATAAAGAGCAAGGCATTGAGGAGGGGACAGCCCCTTTCATATGTGGAATAATTTCTATTTGTTTTAAGTTTTCACATTGCTCCTTACCTTCAGTTATAAAACTTGTTTTTTTTAAATTTAATTTTCTTTTAAGATTAAATACATAACAATTAAATATATTATTGATTAAATAAATTGATCCCTTTGCCAAGATTCCTTGTTGTTTAAAATTCACTGTATTTTTGTTTCATTTTGCATGATTTTATTGCTCTTTTTATTTGAGTTTTTTTCCTAAAAGTATTTAAAAATAAACTTATTTCTACAAAAAAATTTCCTAAAATATATTCCGTCATCCAACCACCACTGATATTTTTGTATTTGCCCTCCTCCCTGAAAAATGTTCTGCCAGCACCCTTGTAAGCAAGAATAGCTTGGATTTAGGTAAGACAAGGAAATTTTTGGGAAAGTTTAGGCTGGCAGCTGGTCCCTACTTTTCCCCTATGTGGGAATGGGTGAATGAGAATTTATTTAAATTTTTGTATTGAAGTGTGAAGAGCTGTCTGAGTTGAGGAATGAATGTTTTTGGATGAGTTAATGGGAGTGAATGCTGATTAATTTAGCAGATAGCTGAGAGGAATGTATGTGCTATTAAACAGTCATGTAAGTTTTTTAATTTATGGATTAAGCATAGTCTAGGGAATCATGTTTGAAGGGATAGCTTGTTATGGTTTTTGGAATTGAATTTTATTATGGTTGGTATTTGTTGGTTAAAATGTTGGACCTTGGTGTGTTTCTTTACCAATACTATTTAAAGTTGTAATTTGTTCCTGAAATATGTCTATAGGCTTTATTTTGTGTTGCTGTGGCCTATAGGCTTTTTGCAATAAATCTTATATAATTTGGCCTTTATATTTGTAAATTAAAGGAGGGGTTGTGGGTAAAGTATAGTGGAAGTACTTTTGAAATGTGTTAACTGCTATTTTTCTGTGTATCATAAATTACAACTGATTTTCTTTACATGTCATTTCTTGATAGCCCCAATTCTAGGCTTATACTCTCTTTTCTGAAGCAGAGAAAATCAGTCATTGGTTAAATTCTACTTTAGCTACTTTTGGCCGTGGAAATTATTTCCCAGAAAACAAAACGCACAGAAAAAAGCCTCCGGAACATCTCCAAATAAAAAATTTGGCAAAGAGAATGTAAAACAATTAAACAGAATTTAATATAGTAATTCTGTCAATACCCCCCAGTGTAACATTTCCCCCAGGCTATTCACTCATTTGAAATTTCCCTCCCAAAGGAAGATTCTCCCCTTAGAAATCCACCCCAAGCACAACTCCCCCCCTGGCTAAGGTGCATCTTTGCACTTTTAAATGTTTTATGGAGAGTCCGTAACTACACAAAGTCCGTGCTTGTGTTTCAATAAACTCAACAGAAACTTTATGAGCGCATGGACCTATAAAAATAAAAACATCTTCTCATAACATAATTTGTCCTCTAAAAACAATTTTGATTTTTTTACTGGTCTATCTCTTGTCAAATCCTTTCCCTAATTAATAAAGTTTGAATGGCTTATCAACACAGAGCTGTCTTTACCCCATGGTACCTGCATGCTACCCTTAAAGGGGTTATGATAAGCAAAGTTGTGACATCATAAACAGGTTCCATAAGCAGGTCAGCTAGATAGTAAATAAGTTGAAAGGGATGAATGTTAAATGAAAGTAGGATTTTGGAATATATTTTAATGAACAAGGTTAAAAGCTGAAGTTGTGTAAGGTAAGCAATGATTTATAATTATGACAGTAATATAGGATGAAATGTGAGCTAAAACAACTAATAATATGCAGTAATTTACCATTATATAGAGGGGGGAGGAGTGAAGGTATGTACTTCAAAATACCTTCCCGGGACATACCTTAGCATGTAGATCCATCCCTGAAAGTTTCATTTTCCTAACCCAACCCATTTCCAAGATAGCCAAAAGTAACTAGGCCTAAAGTAGAATTTTACAGAATTTATCTTTAAAACCTTAGGCTATAGATTGGGATTGATCAGAGTTGTGAAGCTGAAAACAATTTTTTTGTGCTTTGTTTAAGCAGAAGATCTATTTTGCAAAGTTCCAATTTTATAACACACAGATTTTAAAAGGTCAGGATCCTCTAGAGGCAGAATGAGTGGAGGAAGGTAATTCAAAAAACCTTCCTGGGACATACTTTAGCCTGTAGACCCATCCCTGGAAGTTTCATTTTCCTGACCTAACATCTTTCGAAGACAGCCAAAGTTAGAAATCTACCCAACCTTTTCCTTTCAATGCTTTTTTACCAAGTACAGCAGTAAGCTAGTAAAATGAATTACCAGGACTCTCCATATCAAAATCCTTGATTTAACTAATTTGAAATTTCCGCTACACTTAGACAGTGTTGCCAGGTTTTTGGCATAACGTATAGCCCAAAGAGGAGCAATCATTAGCCCAAAGTAGCCCAAAAATAGCGAACGCTATTATAACCCTATTATAGCGCTGTTATGGGTAAAACGAGGAGAGATACAATTGGCATATCAGATAACCTAAACTTAAGGATAGGTCAAAAGCAAAAAAGAGCTCTGTGAGCGAACAAAAATAACAAATCTTCTACGTATGACGTCGTAAAATTGACAAGTGCTTCCCTGACAACAAAAAGGCAATGTATTCTTTAGACACTTGGTTTATTTTATACATACCATGATATCATTGAAAAACAATGTTATGTGAGCTTAAAAGAATACCTAGTAACAAACAGAAAATTCACATCTGTACTATTTTGTCCCAAGTTTTTAGCATATAACTGGCAAATTTACCGGATATATATGCTCAACACAAGTTTTGCAATGTCCATTTTGCTATTATGAATCTTAAAAAATTCTGTAGAAACTCAATACTGGTACATTAGTGTCTAGCTGAGCCTTTCCTCTGTTTACTGATTTACTCTGAATATTTTCTGGTTCCTTCTCTAAGCAAATGCTGAAAAACTAAGGTCAGGTAGCCTATATGGTTTTCAGTCGAACGATGCTCTGCTCACAGTCCAGATAAACATGTCCTTCTGTGTGTACAATATAGTATGGTATAGGAAGAAGAGAGATACCGTGAATCTTATCTGCTCCATATCTCCTTCATGCTTGACCAGAAATTAATAATTTTCACACAGCAGGTAAAGCAGACCAGATATTTTCAGCTGTGTAAAAATTTTACACTTCTGGTCCAGCCTTGGGAAGATATAGTGCAAATAAGATTCACGGTATCTGTCCTCGGTTAATTTGGAATATAGGACCATAATGAGATAGCTAAAAAATAAACATACCATTCGACTCAAAATTCAATGCTGTGTCCAAATATAGCAATCATTTCCGGCGGAAACTCATCCCTTAGATTCTACGAATCAAGCTTTTCGGGGATACGAAGGGATTCGGGGGCGGGCCATGGGGTTGTAGGTGGGGTGGCCTAGACCTCGAATACCGAGTGAGCCGAAAACTAAACCGAAACTAGGTTTTTCCAATCCCAGAATCTGGAAATTCCAGAATTTTCAAAATTTCTAGAATCAATTTCCGCCGGAATTTATTGTTATATTCGGATCGAGGATTGAATTCTGAATCGAATGGTATGTTTATTTCCTAGCTATCTCATTATGGTCCTATATTCCAAATTTACCCTGTCCTCTTCCTGTACCAACAAAATTTAGTGGCCCCGACTGGTGTCAGACGGGCTGGACAATGGCAGAGGTTACGTTTGAGTACTCTCTTTGGAGAATGGTTGGAATTAACTATGGTTATCTTATCTAAGCTAAGTTACTTCAGATTCTTCAGAATCTTGGCTCATAACAGACACAACAACTCGGACAGCAGGTCAGTACAATTTACCTATCAATAAAGGAAAAAAAAAGTTTTTCTACCTCTCCCCTTGTTCCAAGATTTATCACTTTCTTGGCTAGAGAATGAGTCACACACTACTCACTGGTCTTTTCTTTCCGTTCTTCTTTGAAAGTTGTTTGAGCGTTGGAGCTCGGCAGTTCCGCCACAGACAATCTACATGACAACTACAGACATGACATGATGACCGCTGGCTTTTGCATCGTGTCTCGGTCGATTTCGAAATTAAAAAACATGTTTTGTAAATATAGCCCAAAAATAGCAAAATGAAAGGTTTTTAGCCCAAAAACCCGCGTTGCGGGTTTTTGGGAATCTTACCCGCAAAAATGAAATTTTACTAGCCCAATTGGCGGAAACTAGCCCAATCTGGCAACACTGCACTTAGATACTAGTGTTGGGCGATATTCAATATCGATATTGATATATCAATATATCAGAGCAAATATCGATATTGAATATCGAAACGAAAATATCGATATCGAAAACGATATTTGAACATATTCACTATTTTCGGCCTTTTCTGCTACTGGTAAACGTCATGCAGAAAAGATCCAACATAGAAAATTGTTTGGGAAATGGGCGAGAAAGAAGAACAATGATGTATTTAATCCAATGACTCATACATGCTGATACACAGCATACTTACCTGTATCCATTAGTTGGCATAGCCTGTTCTCAAACTCAAAATACGTTTAGTCAGAAGGACTTCCAAATGTTGCTGAGAACCCCCAAAAGGCCTTGGCTGTATTAATGCCTTCTAAGCTGATAGACCTTGCTCACATAAAAGAGAGTTGGCTTTCTATGCTGAACCCAAATATATAGGATTCATTCAGTTTAGTGTTCCCATCAAAAGATACGAGCCTGAGAAAATTTGCGTGATTTTGTGAAAGGGGAGAAACCCCCCCAAAAAGTCAAAGGATCTTAAAGAAAAGCGTACCATCAGATTCAGCATATCATGGAACCCTACTTGTAAAGATTTTAACCTCCCGTCAGCGTAAATGTAGAATTTTGTACTTTTTGTCAGAATAAAAATCACGGAGGCATGTTTATTTATTCCTCTTTCTTTCGCCAGTGTGATCGCTTCAATTCAAAGGCCCAAGAATGTTGGGAAAGTGCTCGTTCGAAAGAAAATAACAGTTCTAGTTCCCTTTTAAAGTGACCCGAGATATTGGGGAGCCAATAGCCCCCCTCCCACGCCCTTTTTCCCTGAAAACACCCGATCCCAATTTTGAGATATTTATTTTGTTCACCATAGTTGAAAGATCGAAAAAGTGTTCCTCCGGAGATAACCTGACTCCCCGCAACCTGAGGAAAGGGCTTTAAGTTCTGAATTTGCCTATTGTTTACGTATAGTATTTTTCTTTGTAAGTAAACAGGCCTGTTTAGGGGAGGGGGAATTTTCTGTGGGGGGATTTACCACAGGTAGAATTTCCCATGTGCAGGGAAGTTTCCGGGGCTGAACTAACAAGGGGGAATTTTACACCGGAGAATTTGTCATAACTCCTATACGAAATTCGTCATAATGTTTCTCTGCCGATTCAATTTTTGATCTAGAGATGTTCCGAGGAAATTGCCATGATCCCCCCATGGTACCCGGGAGAAGGGCTATAAGTTATGAATTTTGTCTGTTGTTTACATATAGTTTCTGTTATTTGAAAGTAAACAGACGTTTTTAGGGAGGGAAATTTTGCGCAAGGGGATTTTCCACGGGGAGAATTTTCCATGGGCAGGGAAGTTTCCGAAGATGAACTTATAAGGAGAAATATTACACAGGAGAATTTGCCAGAACTCTTTCATCAAATTTATTTTACTTTCTCTTTGCCGATTCAATTTAACATCTGGAGATGTTTCGGGAATATTGTCTAGGGTAAATTTTGAGAGAGGTTAAAATTGCCTGGGAGATATTTTTGTGGGAGGGAGGGAGTTTCCAAGGGGGAAATTTTCCATGGGAAAATTTTCAGTGGGAGCAATTCTTCGTGGCGGAATTTTTCGCAGGAGATATTCTCCATGTGGAAATTTTTCGCGGGAGAAATTCTTCATCAGAGGATTTTCTGTGGAAGAAACTTTCCATTCGGAGGATGAGATTTCAATGAAAAATTTCCTGTTGAAGGAGTTTTCCGGCATGATTTGAAAAAGATCAAAAATTAAATGAAAGACAAGTCTTTTTTTTCAAATGAAAATAGGCGTAAGAGAAATTTCTAGGCAAAATTGTCCACAAGAAAATATCTGGGGGGAATTTTCAGAAGGGACGGATTTGTAGTGATGATTTCCTTGTATTAAATTAAAACAAACAAAAATTAAATAATTTTTTTTTTTTCAACTGAAACTAGGGAGACATATTGAAACTTGAAACAAAAGGAAATACTTCTGTATGTGAGGGGAGTGATCCAATAATTTGAAAAGTTAACATTGTTTCAAAACAAATTATGAAGCCCAAGGGATACTCAATTAGACTAGGGAGCTTTTTTTTAAAAATACTAGAAAAAACATGTATAAAGGGCACTATTCTCATATACGGAATAATTTCTGTTCGTTTTAAGTTTTAATGCTGAACCTTACTTTCAGTTGAAAAAACCTGTTTTCTTTTTTTTTTATTTAATCACTGAAAGGTAGAACAAATGCTCAGGGAAAAAACATTGACATGTCGCTGAGTTTGAATAGCCAAAGGTAGTCAGTAGGTCATATTTCTTTACCCTGAGCCCGAGTAATTTCACGTCTAGATTTCTATGATATTCACTCTTGTAATCGAAGTTTGTTTTTATTGCTTGATTTTCTATTATTCAAAGTTTATAAAAATTGTGCAAAATACACTTTTATTATAATTGTTGGTACTTTTCTATCAGCCAGTACACATTCGAGAATTTGGATCTACAGGTACGGGGTAGAAACAACCGCTATGCTTGGGAAATAGATAGGATATAATAATAATAATATAATAATATATATTGAATCTATAATATGCGTACCATTCAGAATGAGGGATAGCAGATGCGGATAAAGACTCATCGCTTTTAGAGGGCAGAAAACGCCAAAGGAGAGAAGGATTAATTTTGGCCCGTGTAGATTCGATATCAATCATTTTTTTTCATATGTAAATAAAATCTTCATACAAAATCATCAATCATATATATAATTTGTACTGTATATTTGCACACTAGGGGGATGGTGGGGTGGGGGGTTAAGTATAGCGGGGCTGCATGCAATAAGTAACCTAACCTAAATAAACCAAAATACCAACTAAATATTTATTAAAACATAGCTACAATGTAGTTTTCCACTGAATCGAAGGTAATTGTCTCCGTATACAAACAGCAATAAACCGGTTGTTGTATGATTTTATAAATTCAGATTCTCGAGTGTGTAGTGGCTAACAGATAAGTACCCAACTTTTTTTTAACTTTGCAAAGCCAAGAGTTAATCTGAATAAAAACTGATCAGAAATATCGAAATCGATATATCGATTATCGAATATCGAAAGTAAAAATATCGATATTTCGATATATCGTTTGATCAAATTATCGCCCAACACTATTAGATACTATTGCTGCCACTTGCCTCATAAAAAAGCAATACCGGTCGATGAAAAAAGCGGTGTTTTTGCGGTATCCTTTCTACCGAAACACGGTATTTTTATTTTTTTCCTTTTTTAATTTTAGACCCTTTGCGCTACAGAAGCAGTTTTTACACAACTTACTTCCTTAAATTATATTTCAAAAAATTAATGAAAAGAATAATACATTTTGTAGTGATGCCTTTCTACAACTTTTCGAGAGAGCATATTCTTTACTTGCTTAAAAAATCCCCGGCAAGGTTCGGTTTTTGATTTGTCTGCATGTTTTTATTCCTTCCCTCGCCCCAAAGCAAAGAGGGTAGTGACACCCTTATCTATATAAGTGCTCAAGACATAATAGTTTGAAACTTTATTTCTTCAACCCCCCTCCCCCTTTCTGTACCGAAGCTCGACTCCATAACCGGGACAAACCCAAGTTCAAATGACTGATCGAAACCAAATTATGAAGGTATTTGGAGACATGAGAACTAGGCTCGAAAATATTGCATCCAGCTTCATGTGCACTTACAGGGCTTGTGGTTTGTTTAAGGACATTTTTTATGCCAAAAGTAGCTCTTGCAGCTTTTATGGGAGAAATAATGTATAATGACCCTGAGATGTGGCATTGTCTAAAAAAAATAGATGGAAAAATAGAAAACGAAATGGCTAGTAAAAGAGCGTTACTTTGGTTAGGACTAGATTTTAATGACAATTATTTTATTAAAGATACTAAAACGTAAAAAGGAATCATTCATACAGGCAGAGATGGGTCACTTGGTATCAGATAGCGTGGTCATGCTCGTTAAGACCTACATTGGCCGCACTATACAAAACATTTTGATTCACAGCAGTGCTGTCACTTGAGGCTACTTTACCGTTCACTTCAAGTACACGCTTAACAAAAGTCAGTTCTAGCCCCCTCCCCTGTCATGGCTTGACCTACCTTTTTGCTGACGGTTCAGACTACACTCCGCTTTTAATTTCAACGAAAGAGTTAGCAAATTAATCTGCTGATGTTTTAATGAACTAAGATGATTTTGCTGACGAATTATTGAACTAAGATGATTCTGCATATCAGTTTTGACTTCCTCTAAAAAACAAAAAAAGGCGCTCAGCAATGACATTTGATATTGGCAATGAAAAAAGTATTGTATCAATTTAGAAACGTTTAGAAACATTACTTTTCCAGTTGCAGATTTTAGTGTAAGGATATGACACCAATACACTACTATGTCATAGTCGTCTAAATTTTTAAGAATCAAACCTTCAGATAAAGTTACACTCGATAGGAACTGCCATTCCTGGTCCATCTTTTCTTTATTCCAAATGCTAGAGGTATAGTACTAAAAGAAATACTGATGACTAGGAACTCTTACCTCGTAACTAGAGGGGTCAGAAAATAGAGGAAGTCATTTATCTTTTCAGAGAAGCGAAAACGATCTAGAAATGATTTGATGTTCACATGTGAGGGATCTTTAATAACAAGAGTCCTAACACAACGTGTGAGTATCCCACAACTCGAGAATACGACTTGTCGAGCTTTTAAATGAAAGCCAACAGGTGGAAGCCAAAACAAGGAATAATGTGTTGTTCCACCTGAGTGAAGACTCAGATATATTTATTCCTATATGCATCTTCTCATTTTGCACTGTGTTAAAAGTGATTGCAAAAATTTTTGCATAAATATTCCAGACTCTTAGATTTTTTATTTATAATTATGACTTGCAAACAGGGCATATTAATGATAGATAAATTTCACAACTGTAGCCCATGGTTATTTTTCTTCAACAAACCTCTTGACTAAGTGATTTATTTCCATTAGTGGTGCCATCTCCAATCTAGTTCTGTATGGGAACGCCCGTCTTCTTGACATAGCCCGTCCCTTCAACCAACTCCATTATGAAATTACAGAAACTGACACAAACAGAGTTGTTTGGCTACAGACTGATCTATTGTCTAGTCAATATCCACTAAGAAAAGGTTAGTTTTTAGGTTGACAAGAAGATTTTCATAAAATGAAATGCCAGAGCCTGTTAGCAATGTTGGTTGCTTTTATCCTAATCAAACTAGCATGGCTCAGCAAATTCGGCCAAGGCTTACCTTTCACGAACTTCAACAAGTTGACAGTTACCGAATAGGATATATGATGTTCAACAAGAAATGAGACAAGCCTTGTTTCAATAGTGGTCTCCTTTTCGTTTTTGGAAAAAGTGATGAACAAGTGGCAGAAAAAGTGGAAAAAGTGGCAGAGTCTAAGAAGACGAAGCAATCCTTGTTTTTTCATTAACCCCTGACAGTAAACGTTACAGATAGGCTGCCCAACGGAACCATGAAACAGCCTAGGCTACAAGAAGGAATAGGTGGCTTATAACTTGCTTCCTCTGAACAGCAACTTTGCATTTACATTTGATTTGAAGGAATGATATGCCATAAGAAACCAAGTAAAAATAAAAAAATAGATAAATTTCTAAATTTTTGGAATGAATGTTAGCCTATGTTTGAATACAGTATTAAGTTCTAAATGAAATAGTATTTTCATTTCTTAACCATTGTTCTGCACTCTGAATTTCACACATACTTACATGAACTTCTTTTACTGTATACTGTTTACTGTATACTGTTTACTATATGTATACTATTGGGCTGTAAAAGTGGAAAGGTAATGCCCAAAAGAAGAAAGATAGGACAGCCAGGGACTACTTATTTACTCAATTCTAGTATAGTATTCACTCTGCTTTGCAGTGTCTGTACACCTTTGCCATATTAATGGATGAAAATTACTTTCATTCAGGCACCTGACTGATATGTAAAATATTTGCTCTTGGAAGCACGTTAATTACTAGTTGGAATTTTCGCGAGTACCGCAATAATCTATCCAGCCATATGTCATTAGAAGTAGAGAGCAAAAATTTGTCATTTTTACCGTACGGTGACATTACTTGGCATAAATTCAGTGAGAAAAGTTATTTCTCGGTATAAATACACTGATCAAAGTCATTTCGCGGTATAATTCCGATAGGCAGTACAATCAGAAAAAAGTGGGGCATTTCTCTCCAAATTGCGGTATTATATCACAAAATGTTGTATAAGTGGCAACACAGGTTCATGCTGTATTTTGAAAACGAAAGCAGAAAACTCTTTAAAACAGCATCGATAGTCAGGAATGAATTGGAGTTTTGGTTCATTTGAAATTACGAGTATTTTTAAATTTGGCTAGCCAAAGGAAGAGAGTTTACCATCGTTACGTAGACAGTATTGGGGTTAAGGTTTCCAAAACCATGCTGGACATCAGCGGTGGTGCAAAAAAAATATCGGAAATTCACGACACAAAATGTTCAGACGTGCCGGTGTGTCACCACAAAGGTAGAATGTTATGACTTACTGAAATGATTACCGTAAATTGCACTCGCTAGCGATAGGACAAATCCTGTAATCTACCGGCTTCAGTGATAGTAGTGAGCCGACTCTGTGGCGTCTCAAATGGTGTGTCACGGTCTTTACTATACATGAAAAGATTTTTTATGTAGATCGATATTTTAGCTTCAATAGACATATGGTTATTGCATGAACTTTGCAATCGAAAAGAAAGAAAATAATTTCGATTTGATTAAAATTTTGCGTTATAATGCTGCCTAGGTTAAAAGCAATATTCCTGCAAATGACAATTCCCCCCCCCCCGACCATTTCATATGGAAGGTTTGTTCGTAAAAACCCTAGAGGTGGCTCATTTAATTCGAAATCGAAAATTCTAGTGCCCTTTTTAAGAGTCAAATGAGTTATATATTCCTCCCCCCGCTGTCGTTCCGTTTTTGGTTACTCAGCCCCTCCCTAGCCCCAAAAACGGCGGATCGCAATTATAAAATGGCCAATATGCTCAAAGTAGTTAAAACGTCTAATAGATACACCTCCAAACATAGATAGACCGCAACAACCTCGAGGCCAAGGACCGTAAATGACGCAAAGTGCTAATGGCTTAAACTTAGGTTTCATAATGGATAGAGGGGCTTGCTTACTCTGGAATGCTTGTTTGGTAGAAAATTTATAAGATTGGGCTCTAGGTCAAAAGGATGAAACAGTTTGTATCGGGAGGGGGGGAGGGGGGGCTAAAAGGCATGAATACAGGCAGAAAACCAGTATTAGTTACAATTTACAACTAGAATCAATTGGATCAAGAAGATCCTAATAAACAAAAATTATTCCAGGACACAGTTCTCACCAAATTAAACTAAAAAAGAGGTCAAAAACTTGTTTTCCTGATTTGCTCAAAACTTATATATTTCAGTCTTCGGGCTAAGAGACCTCCAATATAGACGAAAAAAAAAGAAAGAAGAAGAAGAAAAACAAAATTAGGTTTCCTAAAATGGGGCCAACAAATGGCGAAAATATTATCTATCCGCTTTGTACGGTAGGGATTTTGGTGAAACGGAAATTATAATAAATAAACAAGTTAAAATAGAAACAAAAAAAAATACAACAAACAAAAATTGGACTTCCGTCCTTTCAGAACCTTTAAAAGACAGTTCATTTGCGCTTCACTGAAAACAATATGGACCTTGAACAGTGTAGTTTTATACACCACACTTTCAGCAACAACAACAAAAAGATCACAATACAGTCTAGTCTACAAGAAATAACCAAATTAACTATTTCCAAAAGTAAACATCTTTGCGACTTTTGATTCAGTTTTATTATTCTCAAAGGATACTGCCATTTCGGTCTAAATTCAAAAAAACTGAAACCTGAATAAAACTTCTAAAACATTCGTAAATTCTTTTTGAGCGCTGGGGACGGCTTAAGGGAAGTCTTTGCCTGAATATTTGCTTTGTCTTTTCATTTTTTTTTCACTAGTTGAAAATCATCCTTATTTTAGTTTTTTATTTATTTATATACGTTTTATTTCGTACTCTTCGTTTCTGTCGAAGGATAGTGGTTTACCTTATTGGCAACAATGTAATTAGGTATAAAATATTCATGCTTCCAGATTTGAAGATAATTGATGAGGGAAGAAAAGATTAAACCGGTTGGATAAAAGATCTTTTTCTTCAAGTTACAATTTTCTTGTGAGTATTGGTGATTGTTTGGATTTTCTTAAAAAATTTTTGACTATTTAAAACAAAAACTGACATTTGTGATTTTAGCTGAATGTTTCAGCTACCTGACCAGGTTTTACCTGGTCCCACCCAAAATTTCCACCCCCCTTACACTTAACCTATAATTGGTATCCTCCCCAACGGACAAAGTGTAACAATTTTTACTCCAGCTGATATTCAAAGGAGCTCAACTCAAACATGTGTAACTACGAGTCATATCCCTAGCTCTGTCCCTCATAGTTATGTTTTACCTCCCACTTATCCTAACTACACCATCCCAACAACAAACAAATATTCTGTGCTCAATGAAGAGTGCTATCCAGCTTTACCCTCTTATGACAGTGATGAAGAGCACAGAATAGCTGGAAATCCATTGGAAATATAAGGAATTATTGTGCATGAAAATAGATTAGTTTTATCATGACTAGGGCAGAATCCTAACATTTGCACAAAAAGGAAAGACCTGTTCCACCGAAAGTGAAATCGGTCCAGCTGCAAAGTGTAAGCAAAGGAAATCTGCAACACCTGAAGCAAATTACATCAACAAAGATACACAGAGCATCATCCCAGAACAAGAACATTATAAAGTGTTATTAGAAATTATCATAGAGGAAAGTGGAAAAAACTTCCCTCCTGATTATGAAATTGCAAAATCAATCCAAACAATATTGAAGAATTCCAAATTTGAGCTTGAAGTTAAGAAAGAAAGAAGGAACATGCTTTTATATCTACAAAGTGAAGATGAGGCTGAAAAGATTTTATCTACCAGCACACTCTGCAACATCACCATAAAGACAAAAAGAATTCAACCTATAGTAAGAGGAATAATTAAAGGTATCGCTCTTAACTTATCCATAGAGGAAATCAAAGAGAGCTTACAAACCCCAACAACTGTGAAAGATGCTATAAGACAGAAAAGATACAATAAGGAATCTAAAAAACTTGAAAATAGCCTTGCAGTATTAATTATTTTTGAGGGTAGGACCCTACCACCAAATATCTGGTGCTTTGGAAGAAAAAAGGAGGTATACCAATACTATCGCGGAGTCCTCCAGTGTCGCAAGGGCCAGAAATATGGACACACTCATAAAGAATGTAGAACTAAAGAGTCAATATGTTTGAGGTGCTCAGAGAAACACCTGTCAAACCAGTGCCCACTTAAAACAATAGACCCTGAAATCAGACCAAAAGCATACATGTGTGCCAATTGTAATGGAAGTCACTCATCAAAATCCAATTGGTGCCCAGTAAGGCAGCAAAACCAAGGAATCCTCCATGTAGCTGAAAAATATCAAATTGGGTTCCATATGGCACAGGTAGCTTATAAAAGCTATGCTGATGTGCTAAACAAGAGGAGGCTACATCACAATTAGATCAATCAGACCCCAGAAAGCCAAATAACTGACAGATTTGTAAAATCATCCAAAACAGACGGAGCTGAAAAGTTAGTAATTAGCCTATTATGCAGCCCAGATCTTATGAATTTATCAAGCCTAAGCCTACCAGTTCGTATTGAAAAGCTCTGTAAGTTGGTAGAAGAATTAAATTTAGGCTCTCTTAATCAACAAAAGATTTCGAGTGTTTTTCTGCTTAATAATGCTACATTAGATATGCATCATGGTCCTTAAAATAATGTCTTGGAATGCTCAATCTATAAGAAAAGAAAAAAAGGATATTATTCTTGACCCCTGCTAGGAAAACACTATAGATATGATCTGTATCCAGGAAACTTGGCTGCAACCACATATAAGAATGAATTTTAGAAACTATAACGTTATCAGGAGAGATAGAACTAATGGAACCAAAGGAGGAGTTATAATTTGCTTACAAAATAACATTTACTTTACTAGTATTGAGGTTGATATAGAAGAAAACTGTCAATGGAGCATGGAACTTGTTGACTGTAAAATAACACTAGATGATGGCAGGTTTTTAAATTTATTCAATGTCTACAATTCCAATGGGAACTATCCCATTGTTGGTGATTTAATAAAAAATCTATACAATCTAGTACCAAGCAATGAGGATCTGATTATATTGGGTGACTTTAATGCCCGTAGTAAAGTATGGTGCAAGTGTGACTTAGTTAATCCATCTGGAAGAAGCTTGGAAAAGTTGCTGCTGGAAATAAACATCTGCCTCATAACACCCAAAGGGCTCCCCACCAGACGTGATCCTCTATCCCAAGTTGAAATTACAATTGACCTGATTATGGCCAGCCCAAGTATGGCAAGCATTATATCCATTTGTATCCCACCTCAAACATTACTGTTTAGCGACCATTCTCCTATCCATTTAGCAATAGTCAAATAGACAATCTGATTGCAGATCACCTTCAACAAATCATGGCAATGGATACAGGTTTCAGATAAAAAGGGCTAATTTGTCATTTTTTAAAGATAATCTGAATCAAGTTCATATTAAAAACATTTTGACCACAGTTACGTCTATTGATACTAGAATTCTCCTATGTCAGGATAAATTATTAGACGCTGCAAAGATGTCTATGTTTTTTATTGGAACGGTTGATAAGAAGGTAAAAAGCAGCATTTGGTGGAATAGAGAGTGTGAAGAGTAAAAAAAGAATTATAAGAAAAAAGCCAGAATATACAGTGCTGCAACTACCTTACCCAATCTTATTGAATTGAAAAAATCATACGCAAAATTTAAAAAATCAGTTTCAGCAGCAAAAAACAAAAATATCAGAGAATTTATGGAGCATCTTGATTTCAAGACTCCAGCAAACAAAGTTTATTCATTCCTTAGACACATGATGAACAAACAAACCCTATCCAAAAACCAATAACCCACCTATGATATACAATAGCAATCCTCTTCTCACTGAAGCAGAAAAGGCTAAGGCAAGTTTAGAGCTGCTCAGCAGAACAGTAGGTAAAACTGATAAAGATATAACTGCTGTCATTCGCCAAACCTCCAAGATCAACAGAATTTCCAAAAGAGAAATACATGAGCCATACAATAAGCCATTTACTTTAGCAGAAATACAAAATGTTACATCCAACCTTCCAAAAACTGCTCCTGGATCAGACGTGGTTTTCCCTCAATTTGTTTCCAATCTAAGTGACGTGTGGATATCATGCCTCCTTGACTTAATTAATCAGGCATGGGATACTGGTTATTTCCCAAAAATCTGGAAATCAGCAACATCAATAATGATTCCTAAAGCTAATAAAGACTGCTCAATGATTGAAAACCATCGCTTTATTACACTCTTGCCTGTTTTAGGCAAAGTGTATGAAAGGCTTGTAAAAAGGAGGTTGAACTGGGAAATTGAAAAAAGAAAATTCCTCAAAGATGTTCAGTTTGGTTTTAGGAAGAATAGAAGCACCATTGACAACCTGGTATGTTTTCAACGTGATGCCACATACGCGATTCAGAATCAGCTCATTATGATTGCCGTGTTCCTGGATGTTAGAGAGTGCCTTTGACTCCTTGACGCATAGACAAATTTTAATGGCATTATTGAAAGTAGTATACGTGGAAAACTATTAAAATTTGTGAAAAGTTACCTTGAAGACCATGAAATCTGTATTAAAGTAGGCAGCACCATCTCTACTGACACCTTGAAAGTAAATAGGGGTGTACCATAGGGATCTGCATTGGGAACTGATTTCTATAATATCGAAGTTTAGTATATACCACTTAATGATGGAACATCCAGAGCAAGCATATCTATAGATGATAAAGTTTTCTGGGTTACAGGAAGAAACATCAGTGAAGTCACAAAAAACATAAAGGCTGTATTGCAACAAGTAGAGAATTGGCCAGCCAGTGTTGACATCAACTTCCCCTTGCATAAAACCAATGGAATGCTTATAACCATAAAAACTTCCATCATTGCTCTAACATTAACTTTAGGTGGCAGAAAAATTGAATATGTTAATCAAATGAAGTTTCTAGGCTGTATTATTGATAGGAATCTAAATTGGAATCCCCACATAGATTACACTAAAGCAGCATGTATCAGAAGACTAAATGTCATGAAATCACTAACAAGGATCTCTTGGGGCAGCAGAGCCAAATTCCAGATAGAGTTTTTCAAAAAATACATTAGACCAAAGCTTGAATATGCTGCAACAATATACCAATCAGCTCCACAATCAACCCTTAAAAGACTCGATACCATACAGAATTCAGCTCTGAGGATTTCCTTTGGAGCAAGAAATACCACACCAATACCATTACTGTTATCAGAGAGTGGCCTCGAGGATTTGGCAACAAGAAGAAGTACTGCCGTATTGAAATATATCAAGAAACTGTGGACTGCTGAGAAAAGACACCCAGTAAAATCAAGAATAGTAAAACCAGGCGCCTTTGTCACAGCCAACAGTCAAAATAAACATAATCAAATAAATATCTTTGAACGAGCTATTCAACTGTGCTCTCAATTTGACCACAGTTTAAAAATAACTGATATGCTAAAGGTCCCAGATAACCCGCCATTACCGCCTTGGGAACAAAGCCATTTTGAGTGTGTAAATAATATTGGTGAAATGTTTCAGTATAATCTTGCAATCTGCTTTAAGTTACACATGGCAATTTTCTACCATGACTTCCTAAATATACATACAGATGGATCAAAAACTGGACAAGACACACCAGTTGGGGCTGCATTTGTAATCCCACAGCTGCAAATTACAAACCAATTCAAGTTACCAAGTGAAACATCAGTATTCCAAACAGAAATTATTGCTGTAAAGAAGGCTTTTGAATATATAGGAACCAATCTGCAGAGCTATCCTAATATTGTTATATGTTCAGATTCTAAAGCCTCCATAGATGCCATCAACAATGTAATTAGAGACAGGATGTCATTTAGGGAAGTAACTGCCTGTTATTCTGCGTTTACATCCGCATGTAAAAAACCATAAATTTATTCTACAATAGGTGCCAGCTCATGTTGGGATTGACGGTAATGAAACAGCAGACAGAGCTGCAAAGCAGACCACCAAAATGGCAGGCCCCTTTAGTAAGTGTGACTCCCCTAAGGAAGTTAAGAGGATTGAAAAAGTGATACGGAGCCTAGATAAGTTCTCTTTTGAAGAAAATAGGAACTTGTCAGGTAATTACTTTGTCACTTGCAAAACCACAAGAAGCCACGAACTAAAAATATATGAGAAACTAACAAGAAATGAAGGGGTTATCATCTTTCGCCTAAGATCTCAACATGCAGGGGTTCAATCCTATCGTGCAAGATTCTTAGGAGAAGACGAACCTTGCAAACATTGCAACAATGAAGAGACAATTATGCATGTTCTACTAGATTGTGATAATTACCAACATCAGAGACAATATTTAGCAAAGTTATTTGCAGAGAATTCTATGTGCCCCAATTTAGATCTACTTTTGGGAGGCATGGCTGATGACAAAATTAATATGCAAATTTGTCGACTTGTAGTGCAGTTTTTACAAGACATAGGAGCAGATAAGAAGATATAGTCCAGTTTGCTACTTAAATTTGGTGCATCTTGAATATAAGTGCAGTGTAAAATTATAGTGACAATTTACCCCTTACTTACTTTTTCAACTTTCTAATGTGATATTTTGAGAAACCATTGAATGGGGACCTAAGTGACATCTACTGTCAAGAAAGGTCCGAAATCCTGCTGCTGCTGCTGCTGCTGAAGATAATTGATCTTGGCTAAGTTTATACAAAGATAAACACTTTAAGTAAAACATTATTTAGTAATATAAATACAAAATAGGTATAAAATAGAGGAACAGTTATCCTTTTCTGTAAGTTTTTCCAAGCAGTGCGAGAAACGCAACTAACCTAAAGGCAGCAATTAGCACAAAAAGCATTCCAATGTCAAACCATAGATTTTCCTAGAAAAAAAAAAATGTAATTGTATAAAAACAATTAATAGTAGAAATAGATAGACGGTTTTAGGAAAATAAACATGGTAACCCTAAAATAATACTTATTATTATAAAAAAATTGAAGGTGTGATGGAGATTATTTATAGTACCATACTAGATACAACAAGGAATTGTTGAAAATTTATATTTATATGAGTGAATACCTTTATTTTATGTTTACAAATAGGTGCACTCGAAAATGTTCCAAAGACCCGACTAATTGAGTCAATAATTTATGCACAGCTCACCATCCCAAAAATTGCCAACACACAGCTCCCTGCTTAGAGCTCCCCACCCCTCAATTTTACAAGTTTTTTCCCCAAAGATCCTAATTAAAGAGGCAAGGCTAAGACTGCAACATAAGTGTTCTTAACCTTTTTACAAGTATGAAACTAAATAGCTCCTCACCCAAAGCTCCCCACTCGAAAACCCAACCCGTACAGTTTTCTGCTTGGCAAACTTCCTACGCCACTGCCTCTATTTCCCAGGGGATGATCGTCTGGTCTAAGCTTAAAATATTTATTAAAACCATTGATATTTAGAAGATCAATGTTTTGGCGGTGGACTTCTGTTACCATCAGTACAGTTGACTTAAGGATGCGTGCTAGGGTTTCTACTTCAACTACCTTATCGGGTTTGAGACTTTCAGGGTTAGCGTAGAAAAACTTTAGTAGTGAAAATCAGATGAAAGGTATTCTTTAATCTTTGTCCTTTTTGTGAGGCTGGTGTTATTAGGCTTCTGGCAGTTTGAGAAAATTTGAAGAGAAGAACAGTGAAGTGGGTTTCCCAGATCACAACCGCATGATCCATTATGCAAACAAAGCACATCGCCTGCTCTAAACAACAGTTCCTAGATAGTTACTGGGGGGAGGGGGTGAGCTCGGATCCGTTCATTCCAGATGGTGGGTAAAACAGGGCCTACGGGGGCGGAGTAAAGGGAGGAGAATGAACCAGCTGGGATTGGAAATAGAAGGGGGAGGCACCTGGAGCTAAAACAGTACCAGAACGGAGGGAGGAGGGAGTGGGGTTTGTGGGGTGTTTTCAGTGTCCTCCTAAAAATGTTGGATCGTAAGCCTATCCTCCACTGTAACCGATACATGAGCAAAATTACACGATAAAATATTATGCTTCTAGAGAGTTACCAGTAGATTGGAGATTAGTTGACCTAGTTGAATTACTGTTGCTGGATCAAGATAAGGCCTCCATCAAACTACTCCACTGGTGATTACACTCCAAACTATCTGATGGGGGTTTAATCCAGCTATGATAGACTGGCTAATTAACTTCCTCACTAAGCAGAAAGGCTGCTCTTTCGAGACGGGAAACCAGCCAATCTCTTCATATGAAGCAACATTATTAAGTGGGGTACTGAAGGGAGCAGTACTAAGTCCAACCCTTGTCCTGGTCTACATCAACAATATTTTCAAGTATACGGATAATAATATGCATTTTTTCACTTATGATGCTAAGGTTTTGGTATTGCGAACCCACAGAACATCCAACGTAACAACGACAGGCTACTGTTTTGTGCTCAAGACTGGCACCTGCAATTCATTAAATCAAATGCTTTACATTTTACCTTGGACCCAACAATCAATGACTACCCGTTTGTTTTACAATATCATCACTTAAACAAGGGGGAATTTAGTAAGCAGAGAAGAAGAAAGGGGCATTGAAAAAATCATCAATTACTTGAATTTCCACAGGCATGCTGATCAGGTAGTTTCTAGTGTAGATGTAAGCCAGGGTCTGATAAAATGGACCATCAATAGCCAAAAGGCAAAAATATTTATAAAATTAAAGAAAGCTCTTGTCGGACCCCATTTTGATTTTGGCATGTGCCTTACTGGCCCTTCTACCAGGAAAGACGTAAGATTCACCAAAACGTTCAGAGGCGAGAAACTAAGCATGTGAGAAGCCAAAAGACAAATTCACATGGAACCGCCCCAAACAATCAAAGCTACCTCATGGTCTACAGATGCATGCGAAGCAACATGGTGCTAGCTTACAAAATTTGAGAAGAAAACTGTGCCATCTTCAGTGACAGTCATAGCACAATCTATTATTAGACAAGAGGACATTCCAAGAAGATGCCGAAGCTTAACTCCCGAACAAAAACACATCAACTCTATTTCTCAAGAAGAGTCCCAAACCACTTGAGATGAAGAGCTTAACTCTCAGGGTCACGTCCATCCAGTTTATTTAATACAATCTCGACTAGGAGTAGGAGAAAAGGCAATGGAGGTCTACCTGGGAGTCAGCAAAACAAGAGCACTTTAGGTCTGGCGAACTCTAAAGCTCTAAAAGGAATTAAGTGTAAGGCAAGGTGATATGTCCCTTAGCATATCATACTTCACCCACACTTCAGAGCCATACTTGAATAATGTTATTACTATGGCTTTGAATATTCTAATCTTAATTTGGTGGCTTATCGACAAATACGGCTCGCACTACCCTGCCCCTGACAGTATGTTTCATTACGGGGGAGTGGAAATAACCTTTTATTGTATTGATTTACTTTTTCCAGGTAAACCAGAGAAAGATGGGCCAGCGTTGCCTGGAATTTCCAGCCTGTTCTCAAACTCAAAATACGTTTAGTCAGGAGGATTTCCAAATGTTGCTGAGAACCTCCAAAAGGCCTTGGCTGTATTAATGCCTTCTAAGCTGATAGGCCTTGCTCATATAAAAGAGAATTGGCTTTCTATGCTGAATCCAAATATATAGGATTCATTCAGTTTATTGTTCCCATCAAAAGATACGAGCCTGAGAAAATTTGTGTGATTTTGGGAAAGGGGAGAAACCCCCCAAAAAGTCAAAGAATCTTAAAGAAAAGCGTACCATCAGATTCAGCATATCATGGAACCCTACTTGTAAAGATTTTAACCTCCCGTCAGCGTAAATGTAGAATTTTGTACTTTTTGTCAGAATAAAAATCACGGATGCATGTTTATTTATTCCTCTTTCTTTTGCCAGCGTGATCGCATCAATTCAAAGGCCCAAGAATGTTGGTAAAGTGCTCGTTCGAAAGAAAATAACAGTTCTAGTTCCCTTTTTAAGTGACCCGAGATATTGGAGAACCAATAGCCCCCCTCCCTCGCCCTTTTCCCTTGAAAACACTCGATCCCAATTTTGAGATATTCATTTTGTTCACCATAGTTGAAAGATCGAAAAAGTGTTCCTCCGGAGATAACCTGACTCCCCGCAACCTGAGGAAAGGGCTTTAAGTTCTGAATTTGCCTATTGTTTACTTATAGTATTTTTATTTGTAAGTAAACAGGCCTTTTTAGGGGAGGGGGACTTTTCTGTGGGGGGATTTACCACAGGTAGAATTTCCCATGTGCAGGGAAGTTTCCGGGGCTGAACTAACAAGGGGGAATTTTACACCGGAGAATTTGTCATAACTCCTATACGAAATTCGTCATAATGTTTCTCTGCCGATTCAATTTTTGATCTAGAGATGTTCCGAGGAAATTGCCATGATCCCCCCATGGTCCCCGGGAGAAGGGCTATAAGTTATGAATTTTGTCTGTTGTTTACATATAGTTTCTGTTATTTGGAAGTAAACAGACGTTTTTAGGGAGGGAAATTTTGCGTAAGGGTATTTTCCACGGGGAGAATTTTCCATGGGCAGGGAAGTTTCCGAAGATGAACTTATAAGGAGAAATATTACACAGGAGGATTTGCCAGAACTCTTATATCAAATTTATTTTACTTTCTCTTTGCCGATTCAATTTAACATCTAGAGATGTTCCGGGGATATTATCCGGGGTAAATTTTCAGAGAGGTTAAAATTGCCTGGGAGATTTTTTTGTGGGAGGAACGGAGTTCCCACGGAGGAAATTTTCTGCGGGAAAATTTTCAGTGGGAGCAATTCTTCGTGGCGGAATTTTTCGCAGGAGATTTTCTCCATGTGGAAATTTTTCGCGGGAGAAATTCTTCATCAGAGGATTTTCTGTGGAAGAAACTTTACATTCGGAGGATGAGATTTCAATGAAAAATTTCCTGTTGAAGGAGTTTTCCGGCATGATTTGAAAAAGATCAAAAATTAAATGAAAGACAAGTCTTTTTTTTCAAATGAAAATAGGCGTAAGAGAAATTTCTAGGCGAAATTGAAAATATCTGGGTGGAATTTTCAGCAGGGACGGATTTGTAGTGATGATTTCCTGGTATTAAATGAAAACAACCAAAAATTAAATAAATTTTTTTTTTCAACGGAAACTAGGGAGACATATTGAAACTTGAAACAAAAAGAAATCATACCGTATGAGAGGGCAGTTACCCCCTCCTTTAAAGAGTTCCAATTATTTAAAAACAACTTCTGAAACACAAGGGCTATTTAATTAGAATAAGAAGCTTGTTTTTAAAATACTAGAAAAAACGTATATGAAGGGCATCCCTCTCATATACGGAATAATTTCTGTTCGTTTTAAGTTTCAATGCTGAACCTTACTTTCAGTTGAAAAAACCTGTTTTCTTTTTTTTTTATTTAATCACTGAAAGGTAGAACAAATGCTCAGGGAAATAACATGACATGTTGCTGAGTTTGAATAGTCAAAAGTAGTCAGTAGGTCATCTTTCTTTATCTTGAGCCCGAGTAATTTAAAGTCTAAGATTTCTATGATATTCACTCTTGTAATCAAAGTTTGTTCTTATTGCTTGATTTTCTATTATTCAAAGTTTAAAAAAAATGTGCAAAATATACTTTTATTATAATTGTTGGTACTTTTCTATCAGCCTGTACACATTCGAGAATTTGGATCTACAGGTACGGGGTAGAAACAACCGATATGCTTGGGAAATAGATAGGATAAAATAATAATAATATAATAATATATATTGAATCTATAATATGCGTACCATTCAGAATCAGGGATAGCAGATGCGGATAAAGACTCATCGCTTTTAGAGGACAGAAAACGCCAAAGGAGAGAAGGATTAATTTTGGCCCGTGTAGATTCGATATCAATCATCTTTTTTCATATGTAAAAAAAATCATCATATAAAATAATCAATCATATACATAATTTGGGCTGTATTTTGGCACCCTAGGGGGAGGGTGGGGGGGGGGTTAAGTATAGCGGGGCTGCATGCAATAAGTAACCTAACCTAAATAAACCAAAATACCAACTAAATATTTATTAAAACATAGCTACAATGTAGTTTTCCACTGAATCGAAGCTAATTGTCTCCGTATACAAACAGCAATAAACCGGTTGTTGTATGATTTTATAGATTCAGATTCTCAAGTGTGTAGTGGCTAACAGATAAGTACCCAATTTTTTTTTAACTTTGCAAAACCAAGAGTTAATCTGAATAAAAACTGATCAGAAATATCGAAATCGATATATCGATTATCGAATATCGAAAGTAAAAATATCGATATTTCGATATATCGTTTGATCAAATTATCGCCCAACACTATTAGATACTATTGCTGCCACTTGCCTCATAAAAAAGCAATACCGGTCGATGAAAAAAGCGGTGTTTTTGCGGTATCCTTTCTACCGAAACACGGTATACTTTTACGGTATACTTTGGCACCCGCAATGCAAATACGTCGTCACTAGTTTAAAAAAAAACTTATTTTTTAAAAGCAATTAATTCCTTGCTACTTTTCTAGCAAACAGATACTATTCTTTATTATATTTTTTTAAGTGGTAGATTTTGCTATGGAGTTTGAACAAGAAAGGTAGAATAAAGGTGAAAAGAGACATCCCCCAGATATCCACCCCATATAAAAAAGGTAAAAATAGTCTCCAATGATATATTCATATCTTTTTCCCACTTTCTGGCACTCTCATCCGTTCCTCGTCATTAATAGCTTGTTCGGACCATCCGTTCTCTAGAAAATTGGAAGCAGGATAATCTACTCTTTTCTTTTTTAAATTAGATTAAAAATTTATTAATCAATATTTGTTTCATTTTTGGCGCTTTTTTCAGGAATACTGTTTATACTTTCGTTTTTGTCCCTTTTTCTATTTTTGTATCCTCTGATATACCGGCCTTGAAAACGAAAAAAAAGAGACCAATTTGCCAGTCTACACTTCCAGTCTTCCGCCAAATTTTTTCTTTTAAGAAAGTAGACAGTTTGAGGCCCTCCAAAAGACAAGAATTCTAGACTGAAAAGATTTTACTGGCTCAGCAAATATGCAAAACGACATTCTCGAAAAAGATGCTTATTTTTTTCCTTTTTTAATTTTAGACCCTTTGCGCTACAGAAGCAGTTTTTACACAACTTACTTCCTTAAAATATATTTCAAAAAATTAATGAAAAGAATAATACATTTTGTAGTGATGCCTTTCTACAACTTTTCGAGAGAGCATATTCTTTACTTGCTTAAAAAATCCCCGGCAAGGTTCGGTTTTTGATTTGTCTGCATGTTTTTATTCCTTCCCTCGCCCCAAAGCAAAGAGGGTAGTGACACCCTTATCTATATAAGTGCTCAAGACATAATAGTTTGAAACTTTATTTCTTCAACCCCCCTCCCCCTGTCTTTACCGAAGCTCGACTCCATAACCGGGACAAACCCTAGTTCAAATGACTGATCGAAACCAAATTATGAAGGTATTTGGAGACATGAGAACTAGGCTCGAAAATATTGCATCCAGCTTCATGTGCACTTACAGGGCTTGTGGTTTGTTTAAGGACATTTTTTATGCCAAAAGTAGCTCTTGCAGCTTTTATGGGAGAAATAATGTATAATGACCCTGAGATGTGGCATTGTCTAAAAAAAATAGATGGAAAAATAGAAAACGAAATGGCTAGTAAAAGAGCGTTACTTTGGTTAGGACTAGATTTTAATGACAATTATTATATTAAAGATACTAAAACGTAAAAAGGAATCATTCATACAGGCAGAGATGGGTCACTTGGTATCAGATAGCGTGGTCATGCTCGTTAAGACCTACATTGGCCGCACTATACAAAACATTTTGATTCACAGCAGTGCTGTCACTTGAGGCTACTTTACCGTTCACTTCAAGTACACGCTTAACAAGAGTCAGTTCTAGCCCCCTCCCCTGTCATGGCTTGACCTACCTTTTTGCTGACGGTTCAGACTACACTCCGCTTTTAATTTCAACGAAAGAGTTAGCAAATGAATCTGCTGATGTTTTAATTAACTAAGATGATTTTGCTAACGAATTATTGAACTAAGATGATTCTGCATGTCAGTTTTGACTTCCTCTAAAAAACAAAAAAAGGCGCTCGGCAATGACATTTGATATTGGTAATGAAAAAAGTATCGTATCAATTTTGAAACGTTTAGAAACATTACTTTTCCAGTTGCAGATTTTAGTGTAAGGATATGACACCAATACACTACTATGTCATAGTCGTCTAAATTTTTAAGAATCAAACCTTCAGATAAAGTTACACTCGATAGGAACTGCCATTCCTGGTCCATCTTTTCTTTATTCCAAATGCTAGAGGTATAGTACTAAAAGAATTACTGATGACTAGGAACTCTTAGCTCGTAACTAGAGGGGTGAGTAAATAGAGGAAGTCCTTTATCTTTTCAGAGAAGCGAAAAGAATCTAGTATTGGTTTGATGATCTCATGTGGAAGATATTTAATAACAAGAGTCCCAATACACCGTGTGAGTATCACACAACTCAATAATAATACTTGTCGAGTTTTCAAATGAAATCCAACAGGTGGAAGCCAAAACAAGGAATAATGTGTTGTTCCACCTGAGTGAAGACTCAGATATATTTATTCCTATATGCATCTTCTCATTTTGCACTGTGTTAAAAGTGATTGCAAAAATTTTTGCATAAATATTCCAGACTCTTAGATTTTTTATTTATAATTATGACTTGCAAACAGGGCATATTAATGATAGATAAATTTCACAACTGTAGCCCATGGTCATTTTTCTTCAACAAACCTTTTGACCAAATGATTTATTTCCATTAGTGGTGCCATCTCCAATCTAGTTCTGTATGGGAACGCCCGTCTTCTTAATATAGTCCGTCCCTCCAACCAACTCCATTATGAAATTACAGAAACTGACACAAACAGAGTTGTTTGGTTATAGACTGATCGATTATCGCGTCAATATGCACTGAGAAAAGGTTAGTTTTTAGATTGACAAGAAGCTCTTCATGAAAGTGAAAAGCCAGAGCCTGTTGAGCAATGTTGGTTGGTTTTATTCTAATCAGACTAGCATGGCTCAGCAAATTCGGCCAAGGCTTACCTTTCACGAACTTCAACAAGTTGACAGTTACCGAATAGGATATATGATGTTCAACAAGAAATGAGACAAGCCTTGTTTCAATAGTGGTCTCCTTTTCGTTTTTGGAAAAAGTGATGAACAAGTGGCAGAAAAAGTGGAAAAAGTGGCAGAGTCTAAGAAGACGAAGCAATCCTTTTTTTTTCATTAACCCCTGACAGTAAACGTTACAGATAGGCTGCCCAACGGAACCATGAAACAGCCTAGGCTACAAGAAGGAATAGGTGGCTTATAACTTGCTTCCTCTGAACAGCAACTTTGCATTTACATTTGATTTGAAGGAATGATATGCCATAAGAAACCAAGTAAAAATAAAAAAATAGATAAATTTCTAAATTTTTGGAATGAATGTTAGCCTATGTTTGAATACAGTATTAAGTTCTAAATGAAATAGTATTTTCATTTCTTAACCATTGTTCTGCACTCTGAATTTCACACATACTTACATGAACTTCTTTTACTGTATACTGTTTACTGTATACTGTTTACTATATGTATACTATTGGGCTGTAAAAGTGGAAAGGTAATGCCCAAAAGAAGAAAGATAGGACAGCCCGAGACTACTTATTTACTCAATTCTAGTATAGTAGTCACTCTGTTTTGTAGTACCTGTACACCTTTACCATATACATGGTTGAAAATAACTTTCATTCAGGCACCTGACTGATCTGTAAAATATTTGCTCTTGGAAGCACGTTAATTACTAGTTGGAATTTTCGCGAGTACCGCAATAATCTATCCAGCCATATGTCATTAGAAGTAGAGAGCAAAAATTTGTCATTTTTACCGTACGGTGACATTACTTGGCATAAATTCAGTGAGAAAAGTTATTTCGCGGTATAAATACACTGATCAAAGTCATTTCGCGGTATAATTCCGATAGGCAGTACAATCAGAAAAAAGTGGGGCATTTCTCTCCAAATTGCGGTATTATATCACAAAATGTTGTATAAGTGGCAACACAGGTTCATGCTGTATTTTGAAAACGAAAGCAGAAAACTCTTTAAAACAGCATCGATAGTCAGGAATGAATTGGAGTTTTGGTTCATTTGAAATTACGAGTATTTTTAAATTTGGCTAGCCAAAGGAAGAGAGTTTACCATCGTTACGTAGACAGTATTGGGGTTAAGGTGTCCAAAACCATGCTGGACATCAGCGGTGGTGCAAAAAAAATATCGGAAATTCACGACACAAAATGTTCAGACGTGCCGGTGTGTCACCACAAAGGTAGAATGTTATGACTTACTGAAATGATTACCGTAAATTGCACTCGCTAGCGATAGGACAAATCCTGTAATCTACCGGCTTCAGTGATAGTAGTGAGCCGACTCTGTGGCGTCTCAAATGGTGTGTCACGGTCTTTACTATACATGAAAAGATTTTTTATGTAGATCGATATTTTAGCTTCAATAGACATATGGTTATTGCATGAACTTTGCAATCGAAAAGAAAGACAATAATTTCGAGTTGATTAAAATTTTGCGTTATAATGCTGCCTAGGTTAAAAGCAATATTCCTGCAACTGACAATTCCCCCCCCCCCGACCATTTCATATGGAAGGTTTGTTCGTAAAAACCCTAGAGGTGGCTCATTTAATTCGAAATCGAAAATTCTAGTGCCCTTTTTAAGAGTCAAATGAGTTATCTATTCCTCCCCCCGCTGTCGTTCCGTTTTTGGTTACTCAGCCCCTCCCTAGCCCCAAAAACGGCGGATCAAAATTATAAAATGGCCAATATGCTCAAAGTAGTTAAAACGTCTAATAGATACACCTCCAAACATAGATAGACCGCAACAACCTCGAGGCCAAGGACCGTAAATGACGCAAAGTGCTAATGGCTTAAACTTAGGTTTCATAATGGATAGAGGGGCTTGCTTACTCTGGAATGCTTGTTTGGTAGAAAATTTATAAGATTGGGCTCTAGGTCAAAAGGATGAAACAGTTTGTATCGGGAGGGGGGAGGGGGGCTAAAAGGCATGAATACAGGCAGAAAACCAGTATTAGTTACAATTTACAACTAGAATCAATTGGATCAAGAAGATCCTAATAAACAAAAATTATTCCAGGACACAGTTCTCACCAAATTAAACTAAAAAAGAGGTCAAAAACTTGTTTTCCTGATTTGCTCAAAACTTATATATTTCAGTCTTCGGGCTAAGAGACCTCCAATATAGACGAAAAAAAAAGAAAGAAGAAGGGAAAAAAAATCAGGTTTCCTAAAATGGGGCCAACAAATGGCGAAAATATTATCTATCCGCTTTGTACGGTAGGGATTTTGGTGAAACGGAAATTATAATAAATAAACGAGTTAAAATAGAAACAAAAAAAAATACAACAAACAAAAATTGGACTTCCGTCCTTTCAGAACCTTTAAAAGACAGTTCATTTGCGCTTCACTGAAAACAATATGGACCTTGAACAGTGTAGTTTTATACACCATACTTTCAGCAACAACAACAAAAAGATCACAATACAGTCTAGTCTACAAGAAATAACCAAATTAACTATTTCCAAAAGTAAACATCTTTGCGACTTTTGATTCAGTTTTATTATTCTCAAAGGATACTGCCATTTCGGTCTAAATTCAAAAAAACTGAAACCTGAATAAAACTTCTAAAACATTCGTAAAAGTCTTTTTGAGCGCTGGGGACGGCTTAAAGGAAGTCTTTGCCTGAATATTTGCTTTGTCTTTTCATTTTTTTTTTTCACTAGTTGAAAATCATCCTTATTTTAGTTTTTTATTTATTTATATACGTTTTATTTCGTACTCTTCGTTTCTGTCGAAGGATAGTGGTTTACCTTATTGGCAACAATGTAATTAGGTATAAAATATTCATGCTTCCAGATTTGAAGATAATTGATGAGGGAAGAAAAGATTAAACCGGTTGGATAAAAGATCTTTTTCTTCAAGTTACAATTTTCTTGTGAGTATTGGTGATTGTTTGGATTTTCTTAAAAAATTTTTGACTATTTAATAAATAAAAATTGACATTTGTGATTTTAGCTGAATGTTTCAGCTACCTGACCAGGTTTTACCTGGTCCCACCCAAAATTTCCACCCCCCTTACACTCAACCTCTAATTGGTATCCTCCCCAATGGACAAAGTGTAACAATTTTTACTCCAGCTGATATTCAAAGGAGCTCAACTCAAACATGTGTAACTACGAGTCATATCCCTAGCTCTGTCCCTCATAGTTATGTTTTACCTCCCACTTATCCTAACTACACCATCCCAACAACAACAACAAATCCCAAAAACAAGCTCAATGAAGAGTACTATCCAGCTTTACCCTCTTATGACAGTGATGAAGAGCACAGAACAGCTGGAAATCCATTGGAAATATAAGAAATTATTGTGCATGAAAATAGATTAGTTTTACCATGACTAGGGCAGAATCCTAACATTGGCACAAAAAGGAAAGACTTGTCCCCCGAAAGTGAAATCGGTCCAGCTGCAAAGTGTAAGCAAAGGAAATCTGCAACACCTGAAGCAAATTACATCAACAAAGGTACACAGAGCATCATCCCAGAACAAGAATATTATAAAGTGTTATTAGAAATTATCATAGAGGAAAATGGAAAATACTTCCCTCCTGATTATGAAATTGCAAAATCAATCCAAACAATATTGAAGAATTCCAAATTTGAGCTTGAAGTTAAGAAAGAAAGAAGGAACATGCTTTTATATCTATAAGGTGAAGATGAGGTTGAAAAGATTTTATCTACCAGCACACTCTGCAACATCACCATAAAGACAAAAAGAAATTCAACCTATAGTAAGAGGAATAATTAAATGTATCCCTCTTAACTTATCCATAGAGGAAATCAAGGAGAGCTTACAAACCCCAACAACTGTGAAAGATGCTATAAGACAGAAAAGATACAATAAGGAATCTAAAAAACTTGAAGATAGCCTTGCAGTATTAATTATTTTTGAGGGTAGGACCCTACCACCAAATATCTGGTGCTTTGGAAGAAAAAGGGAGGTATACCATTATTATTGAAGAGTCCTCCAGTGTCACAAGTGCCAGAAATATGGACACACTCATAAAGAATGTAGAGCTAAAGAGTCAATATGTTTGAGGTACTCAGAGAAACACCCGTCAAACCTGTGCCCACTTAAAACAATAGACCCTGAAATCAGACCAAAAGCATACATGTGTGCCAATTGTAATGGAAGTCACTCATCAACATCCAATTGGTGCCCAGTAAGGCAGCAAAACCAAGGAATCCTCCAAGTAGCTGAAAAATATCAAATTGGGTTCCGTATGGCACAGATAGCTTATAAAAGCTTTTCTGATGTGCATACCCCACAAAGCCAAATCACTGACAGACTTGTAAAATTATCCAAAACAGAAGGAGCTGAAAAGTTAGTAATAAGCCTATTATGCAGCCCAGATCTTATGAATTTATCAAGCCTAAGCCTACCAGTTCGTATTGAAAAGCTCTGTAAGTTGGTAGAAGAACTAAATTTAGGCTCCCTTAATCAACAAAAGATTTCGAGTGTTTGTCTGCTTAATAATGCTTCATTAGATATGCATCATGGTCCTTAAAATAATGTCTTGGAATGCTCAATCTATAAGAAAAGAAAAAAAGGATATTATTCTTGACCACTGCTAGGAAAACACTATAGATATAATCTGTATCCAGGAAACTTGGCTACAACCACATATAAGAATGAATTTTAGAAATATAACGTTATCAGGAGAGATAGAACTAATGGAACCAAAGGAGGAGTTATAATTTGCTTACAAAATAACATTTACTTTACTAATATTGAGGTTGATATGGAAGAAAACTGTCAATGGAGCATGGAACTTGTTGGCTGTAAAATAACACTAGATGATGGCAGGCTTTTAAATGTATTCAATGTCTACAACTCCAGTGGGAACAATCCCATTGTTGGTGATTTGATAAAAAAAGCTATACAATCTAGTACCAAGCAATGAGGATCTGATTATATTGGTGATTTTAATGCCCATAGTAAAGTATGGTGCAAGTGTGACTTACTTCTGGATAGTCACACTTGTCATCTGGAAGAAGCTTGGAAAAGTTGCTGCTGGAAATCAACATCTGCCTCATAACACCCAAAGGGCTCCCCACCAGATGTGATCCTCTATCCCAAGTTGAAATTACAATTGACCTGATTATGGCCAGCCCAAGTATGGCAAGCATTATATCCATTTGTATCCGACCTCAAACATTACTGTTTAGTGACCATTCTCCTATCCATTTAGCAATAGAGTCAAATAGACAATTTAATTGCAGATCACCTTCAACAAATCATGGCAATGGATATAGGTTTCATATAAAAAGAGATAACTTGTCATTTTTTAAAGATAATCAGAATCAAGTTCACATTAAAAACATTTTGACCACAGATACGTCTATTGATACTAGAATTCTCCTATTTCAGGATAAATTATTAGACGCTGCAAAGATGTCTATGCCTTTTACTGGAAAGGTTGATAAAAAGGTAAAAAGCAGCATTTGGTGGAATTGAGAGTGTGAAGAGTCAAAAAAATATTTTAAGAAAAAAGCCAGAATATACAGTGCTGCAACTACCTTACCCAATCTTATTGAATTGAAAAAATCGTATGCAAAATTTAAAAAATCAGTTTCAGCAGCAAAAAACAAAAGTATGAGAGAATTTCTGGAGCATCTTGATTTCAAGACTCCAGCAAACAAAGTTTATCCATTCCTTAGACACATGATGAACAAACCCTATCCAAAAACCAATAACCCACCTATGATATATAATAGCAATCCTCTTCTCACTGAAGCAGAAAAGGCTAAGGCAAGTTTAGAGCTGCTAAACAGAACAGTGGGTAAAATTGATAATGACATAACTGCTGTCATTGCTCCAACATTGACTTTAGGTGGCAGGAAAATCGAATATGTTAATCAAATGAAGTTTCTAGGCTGTATTATTGATAGGAATCTAAATTGGAATCCCCACATAGATTACACTAAAGCAGCATGTATCAGAAGACTAAATGTCATGAAATCATTCACAAGGATCTCTTGGGGCAGCAGAGCCAAATTCCAGATAGAGTTTTTTAAAAAATACATTACACCAAAGCTTGAATATGCTGCAACAATATACCAATCAGCTCCACAATCAACACTTAAAAGACTCAATACCATACAGAATTCAGCTCTGAGGATTTCCTTTGGAGCAAGAAATACCACACCAATACCATTCCTGTTATCAGAGAGTGGCCTCGAGGATTTGGAAACAAGAAGAAGTACTGCAGTATTGAAATATATTAAGAAACTGTGGACTGCTGAGAAAACACACCCAGTAAAATCAAGAATAGTAAAACCAGGCGCCTTTATCACAGCCAACAGTCAAAATAAACGTAATCAAATACATATCTTTGAACGAGCTATTCAACTGTGCTCTCAATTTGTCCACAGTTTAAAAATAACTGATATGTTAAAGGTCCCAGATAACCCGCCATTACCGCCTTGGGAACAAAGCCATCTTGAGTGTGTAAATAATATTGGTGAAATGTCTCAGTATAATCTTGCAATCTGCTTTAAGTTACACATGGCAATTTTCTACCATGACTTCTTACATATATATACAGATGGATCAAAAACTGGACAAGACACACTAGTTGGGGCTGCATTTGTATTCCCACAGCTGCAAATTACAAACCAATTCAAGTTACCAAATGAAACATCAGTATTCCAAGCAGAAATTATTGCTATAAAGAAGGCTTTTGAATATATAGGAACCAATCTGCAGAGCTATCCTAATATTGTTATATGTTCAGATTGTAAAGCCTCCATAGATGCCATCAACAGTGTAATTAGAGACAGGATGTCATTTAGGGAAGTAACTGCCTGCTATTCTGCGTTTACATCCGCATGTAAAAACCATAAAGTCATTCTACAATGGGTGCCAGCTCATGTTGGGATTGATGGTAATGAAAGAGCAGACAGAGCTGCAAAGCAGACCACCAAAATGGCAGGCCCCTTTAGTAAGTGTGACTCCCCTAAGGAAGTTAAGATGATTGAAAAAGTGATAAGGAGCCTAGATAAGTTCTCCTTTGAAGAAAATAGGAACTTGTCAGGTAATTACTTTGTCACTTGCAAAACCACAAGAAGCCACAAACTAAAAATATATGAGAAACTAACAAGAAATGAAGGGGTTATCATCTTTCGTCTAAGATCTCAACATGCAGGGGTTCAATCCTATCGTGCAAGATTCTTTGGAGAAGACGAACATTGCAAACATTGCAACAATGAAGAGATAATTATGCATGTTCTACTAGATTGTGATAATTATCAACATCAGAGACAATATTTAGCAAAGTTATTTGCACAGAATTCTATGTGCCCCAATTTAGATCTACTTTTGGGAGGCATGGCTGATGATAAAATTAATATGCAAATTTGTCGACTTGTAGTGCAGTTTTTACAAGACATAGGAGCAGATAAGAAGATATAGTCCAGTTTGCTACTTAAATTTGGTGCATCTTGAATATAAGTGCAGTGTAAAATTATAGTGACAATTTACCCCTTACTTACTTTTTCAACTTTCTAATGTGATATTTTGAGAAACCATTGAATGGGGACCTAAGTGACATCTACTGTCAAGAAAGGTCCGAAATCCTGCTGCTGCTGCTGCTGCTGAAGATAATTTATCTTGGCTAAGTTTATACAAAGATAAACACTTTAAGTAAAACATTATTTAGTAATATAAATACAAAATAGGTATAAAATAGAGGAACAGTTATCCTTTTCTGTAAGTTTTTCCAAGCAGTGCGAGAAACGCAACTAACCTAAAGGCAGCAATTAGCACAAAAAGCATTCCAATGTCAAACCATAGATTTTCCTAGAAAAAAAAATGTAATTGTATAAAAACAATTAATAGTAGAAATAGATAGACGGTTTTAGGAAAATAAACATGGTAACCCTAAAATAATACTTATTATTATAAAAAAATTGAAGGTGTGATGGAGATTATTTATAGTACCATACTAGATACAACAAGGAATTGTTGAAAATTTATATTTATATGAGTGAATACCTTTATTTTATGTTTACAAATAGGTGCACTCGAAAATGTTCCAAAGACCCGACTAATTGAGTCAATAATTTATACACAGCTCACCATCCCAAAAATTGCCAACACACAGCTCCCTGCTTAGAGCTCCCCACCCCTCAATTTTACAAGTTTTTTCCCCAAAGATCCTAATTAAAGAGGCAAGGCTAAGACTGCAACATAAGTGTTCTTAACCTTTTTACAAGTATGAAACTAAATAGCTCCTCACCCAAAGCTCCCCACTCGAAAACCCAACCCGTACAGTTTTCTGCTTGGCAAACTTCCTACGCCACTGCCTCTATTTCCCAGGGGATGATCGTCTGGTCTAAGCTTAAAATATTTATTAAAACCATTGATATTTAGAAGATCAATGTTTTGGCGGTGGACTTCTGTTACCATCAGTACAGTTGACTTAAGGATGCGTGCTAGGGTTTCTACTTCAACTACCTTATCGGGGTTGAGACTTTCAGGGTTAGCGTAGAAAAACTTTAGTAGTGAAAATCAGATGAAAGGTATTCTTTAATCTTTGTCCTTTTTGTGAGGCTGGTGTTATTAGGCTTCTGGCAAGTTGAGAAAATTTGAAGAGAAGAACAGTGAAGTGGGTTTCCCAGATCACAACCGCATGATCCATTATGCAAACAAAGCACATCGCCGGCTCTAAACAACCGGTCCTAGCTTGTTACGGGGGGGAGGGGGTGAGCTCGGATCCGTCCATTACAGATGGTGGGGAAAACAGGGCATCCGGGGGCGGAGTAAAGGGAGGAGAATGAACCAGCTGGGATTGGACATAGAAGGGGGAGGCACCTGGAGCTAAAACAGTACCAGAACGGAGGGAGGAGGGAGTGGGGTTTGTGGGGTGTTTTCAGTGTCGTCCTAAAAATGTTGGATCGTAAGCCTATCCTCCACTGTAACCGATACATGAGCAAAATTACACGATAAAATATTATGCTTCTAGAGAGTTACCAGTAGATTGGAGATTAGTTGACCTAGTTGAATTACTGTTGCTGGATCAAGATAAGGCCTCCATCAAACTACTCCACTGGTGATTACACTCCAAACTATCTGATGGGGGTTTAATCCAGCTATGATAGACTGGCTAATTAACTTCCTCACTAAGCAGAAAGGCTGCTCTTTCGAGACGGGAAACCAGCCAATCTCTTCATATGAAGCAACATTATTAAGTGGGGTACTGAAGGGAGCAGTACTAAGTCCAACCCTTGTCCTGGTCTACATCAACAATATTTTCAAGTATACGGATAATAATATGCATTTTTTCACTTATGATGCTAAGGTTTTGGTATTGCGAACCCACAGAACATCCAACGTAACAACGACAGGCTACAGTTTTGTGCTCAAGACTGGCACCTGCAATTCATTAAATCAAATGCTTTACATTTTACCTTGGACCCAACAATCAATGACTACCCGTTTGTTTTACAATATCATCACTTAAACAAGGGGGAATTTAGTAAGCAGAGAAGAAGAAAGGGGCATTGAAAAAATCATCAATTACTTGAATTTCCACAGGCATGCTGATCAGGTAGTTTCTAGTGTAGATGTAAGCCAGGGTCTGATAAAATGGACCATCAATAGCCAAAAGGTAAAAATATTTATAAAATTAAAGAAAGCTCTTGTCGGACCCCATTTTGATTTTGGCATGTGCCTTACTGGCCCTTCTACCAGGAAAGACGTAAGATTCACCAAAACGTTCAGAGGCGAGAAACTAAGCATGTGAGAAGCCAAAAGACAAATTCACATGGAACCGCCCCAAACAATCAAAGCTACCTCATGGTCTACAGATGCATGCGAAGCAACATGGTGCTAGCTTACAAAATTTGAGAAGAAAACTGTTCCATCTTCAGTGACAGTCATAGCACAATCTATTATTAGACAAGAGGACATTCCAAGAAGATGCCGAAGCTTAACTCCCGAACAAAAACACATCAACTCTATTTCTCAAGAAGAGTCCCAAACCACTTGAGATGAAGAGCTTAACTCTCAGGGTCACGTCCATCCAGTTTATTTAATACAATCTCGACTAGGAGTAGGAGAAAAGGCAATGGAGGTCTACCTGGGAGTCAGCAAAACAAGAGCACTTTAGGTCTGGCGAACTCTAAAGCTCTAAAAGGAATTAAGTGTAAGGCAAGGTGATATGTCCCTTAGCATATCATACTTCACCCACACTTCAGAGCCATACTTGAATAATGTTATTACTATGGCTTTGAATATTCTAATCTTAATTTGGTGGCTTATCTTCCTCTTCTTTCAAACTTTCTCAACTGCGATCCTGCAGCTTGGCTATTTTACACTATCTTCAATGGATCCACCATCTTTATTAATAATGCTACCCAAGTGAATAAAGTTTGACCGTTTTTTTTTCGTTACTCAACATCACCTCTTCACCTTCATTTAATCATACTCTACGAAACTTAGTCTTACTAACAAAAATTTTAAGCCTATTCTCATACTAGCTCTCAGAATCTCCTAAAATTCCTTTTTGCTTAGAACTTATTTTAGGATGCTCAAATCATCTGGCATAATCTAAGTCTAGAAAGGATTCACCTTTTCATTCGGTACCTTCTTCTCTTAAAGCATTTGCATTTTTCTTTAAGATAAAGCAAAATAATCCATATCTACGGGAATATGACAAAACCTTACTTAACCCCTGGTTCCATAACGAAACGTCTATGGCGTTGAGACATCATAAAAATCTAGGCAAAACATTCCGTCTTGGGACTGAAAAGCACAACTATGAAATTTACTCGTAAGACCGACCAAGCTTAGTTAAGGGCTGACACCCTTTCTGGTAGACGTGCTGATGATAAAATTTAATGAAAATTTAATTGAAAGTAAGGAGCGACATTAAAACTTAAAACGAACAGAAATTATTCTGTATATGTAAGGGGCTGTCCCCTCCTCAACGCCTCGCTCTTTACGCTAAAGTTTGATTCTGTCTCAAAACTTTATTTTTTAAAACAATAAAACACTTTAGCTTAAAGAGCAAGTCGTTAAGGAGGGGACAGCCCCTTTCATATACGGAATAATTTCTGTTCGTTTTAAGTTTTAATGCCGCTCCTCACTTTCAGTTAAAAAAAACTTATTTTTTTATTTAGTTTTTGAACGTTTTTGAAATAATGTAGATTTTGATTTTGGCTCTCCGTACATGAATAATTAAAACAAAATTTGCATATTAATTTTACTTTTTTGGCTAAATGGCTTTCTCGAAAGTTGTTTAATTTTGTTATGAAAGTTTTTATTAGTAATAAATATGCGTAACTTACGAATTAACTTACGTAACGAATTTCTATATTTTTATATTTTTATTATGAATATTAGGGGGTTCGCCCCCTAGTTAATATGTCACTCTTTACGCTAAAGTTTGAATTTTTTTCCAATTCTGTAAGAATGACCCCTTAATCACAAAGGCCGTTAATTAGAACGAATAGCTCTTATGAAAGTACTAAAAAACTTTGGCATAAAGAGCGAGGTATTGACTAGGGAGTTAACCCAATCATATACGTAATAGTTTCTATTCCTTTAAGTTTTGATGTTGAAAAGTTTTCAGTTGAAAACTTGTTTTTTTATTTTATTTCTAATCTTTTTTTAAAATAATGCTGGGAAATACGGCGCCCCCTTCATAGCAATGTCCCTTCCCCCATAAAAACTTCCTCCATGGAAAGATCCCCCCGCGAAACCCCCGACCCCCCCCCTCTCACTTCCAGAAAAAAATCCCCCTGAAACGTCTGTATACTTCCCAATAACCCATACTATTTGTAAACATTGGGCAAAGTTCATAACTTGCAGCCCTTCCCCTGGGGACTGTGGGGGATTAAATCATCCTGAACAGTAACCAATTATATTGCTTATTATGTAATATGATGACTTGTTTTAAAGAACGTGTGATTCTGCCTCATTATTTTTATTACAGGAAGTGGAATGACATATTGGAAATCGATCATTACAATGCATAGTCCACCTCAGATACAACCTAGTAGCATCTATTTTCATCATACCTCAACCAACGAAGAGTACTCACCATAGACTCCAGGCAATTTTCATCCTAGCTTCTTTTACAAAAATTACAGTTACCTTTTGATTGTTGTTTTGTCGACCGCAAACCATATTATGTAACAGGTAACACTATATTCGAATCTCAGTATCCAGTGCATTATCGAACTATATAAACACATAAATCCCGAAAACCCAATCTACCAGTACAGGATATAAGTACATAAATATCACCTTTGATAATTCTTATGGACCCATGTACCATACGACTGTGAAGTTATGATATATGATGATCCCAAAAATTATTTATGTGTCGCAGATTCACGCGTCGATTCCCTTTCGACCATTTCTCGGAATCCATCCTATCACCTCTATCAAATGCAAAAAGTTAATATCTCCGTTATTCCATAAATGCTGCGAGATAATTTCTGAAAAATGGACCTGGCAACCAACCATTGAATTACAGGAACCAAAATTAACCCCAGTGACTAACCCCTCAGTGACAATATACCCCTCCCACAAGTTAAAGACAATATGTTGAAGGAGTCACGAAAGTTTGATGTCGACCCATTCCAAATCCGAACATCAATTCCCCTGTGATTAACCGAGGAATCACCACAAAAGTTAATAGACGCAAGCCAGGCACGAACAATTTTACAAGAGAACTGTAATCTCTAAGTGCACAAACGAACAATTTTATACGAGAATTACATTCTCTATGTATTTTAAAATATCCCAAGAACGATATGCTGAGAAGAAAATCAACCCAATCCGGACTGTGTTGATAATAGATCAGGTCCCAAGTCTCAACAGTCCCAGTGTTCAACCCCTTAACGATAAGGTACCTTATGAACTATCCAAAAAACAGCAGGTGAGAATGAACTCTGATATCAAAAGTCCACACACCCATACCTGGGAGTATCATTTCCCGTTTGACAATTAAAGAAAGCGTTTCGTCCAAGATGAACAAAACCATACTCGAACTATTCTGTGAAGAAGCTATTGTAAGTGTTTTAAATTTTTTGTACAAGACGAAAAGAGTGAACGACCATAATTTATAACAGAAGGAGTGAGTACGGTCAAAGACATTTATTATGGTGAAATAGGTGTGCATTTACATATGGCATATTTTAGTAAATTCGATAACTTAAAAATTCCAATATCCTATTACTAATATTAGTGAGGAAACAGTCCCGGTGTAAGTGTTCTAAGGCTCACCAGTGAATGTGGTAGATATTATATTATGTTGTTTAAAATGCTCACATATGTAATATTCGATGTTCCTATAGAGTTATGTTTAGCGTTGTCGTGCTATTTATTTAATGTAGCGTCGATAGGAAGCACAGTTACCCTATAGTTAGCAAAGGATAAAAACTTGTGCAAGGGGAACTTTCAAAAAAAAACTTATAGAAAAAGTAGAATTACCCCAACCTTGTAGGTAATGTAAAAGTCATCAGTGTTAGATGTAGAAAAAAATCTTTAGTATAGTAGCTAGGCTAGAACCATAGATAATCTCAGTCCGGTGGATGAACTTTAGATAGGGATGTATAATAAAATAAGGAAAGTAAAAGAGAAAATTTTTAGCACCCCTGATTAAGCTTATATAAAAGTATAAAATAATACAATGTCAATTAAAATTACGTAGGATCAATAGTAAATAAATCACGAATATTTGAAAAACCCAAGGGCAAGCAATTCCGCACGACAGGACGTCTTTAAATGATGGGAAGTGTAATCTGCACCGTTACTAATTGATTATATACATAAAACACAAAAAAATAAAACTCTTTCTTCATTAGTATAGGCCTAATTCTATCATAAATTAAGCTTCAGTATATGAATTTTAAATCTTGATTCGAAAAGAAAAAATCTCAACAAACTAACAGAGGAACTACATTTTAGCCTCAATGACGCTTTTTGTTTTTCAATTTCGCAAATATATTTGGTAATAAGAAAATAAATAGATGCAAATCTCACTGGAAGTTTAAGTTATGAATGTTTAATCATCAAAAATATTTAAAACCAATTATTGGATGGACAGTTAGCATAATGAAGTGAGTTGGTAAACATAAGAACAAGGTAGCGGCCCCCTCCACAGGACTTGGGCCAATCGTGAAATAGCTCTCAGGGCGCAGAATCAGGAATAATTTGATATAGTGAAGAAAAGTGTTTTCTGAGGCATTCAGGCATTGCAATTCAGTCATTATTATTATTATTACTATAAAGGCATTATGATGAGAGCATTCGTGGATCAGAATTATTATTATTGACATTCGTATGGATTCGTTTGTCAGAACTATTATTGGACATTCATTTGTCAGAATCATCATTATGCAGTCATTGTAGAGATTTGGTCATTATTATCTCTGCCTCTGTTGTTGTCAGTTGAAGTGAAGCACTGTTGTACACCTAAATGTGAGTCTCAATAAAACTATTGCTTTTATATTTGTGTTTTTTTTATTTGTATGTCTGTATCTAATCGCACAGCAGGTAACTAGTTCGTAGGTCTCCATCGGTAACGTTCCCTAAGGAATCTGATTTCGAGATAACTCAAGGAAAAGAGGTTACATTCATATAGTTACGTATTTAATTTTTTCGCGTTCAGAGAGTGGGGCACCCATTTACTTCACTCCCCATTGCTCTGGCGCAATCCTTGATGGCACAATCTTTAGCGTTACAAGTGACGCTATTGGTAAACTTATAAGGTGTAAGTTCACAGCTTCAAACCCTAACGGCGTAGCCGGCATGATCGGTATACAGGGTAAATCCCCTTAACATTACATTTAGCGCAGTCGATCATTATTGCCACGGGTGCTTCAGTCTTTAACGCCACATTAAATCGTAACGCCACAGACATGGTTTTTATATTTTTCGACCATACTGAACAAAATGGCTATCTCAAAATTTTAAATGGGTGACTTCGGGTAAAAATGTGCGTCGGAGGGAGCCTAGTTGCCTTCCATTTTTATGGTCACTTAAAAAGGGCACTAGAACTTCTAATTACCGTTTGAATGAGTCCTCCTGCGATATTCTAGGATCACTGGGTCGGTACGATCACCCCTGGATAAACAACCTAAAAAACCCTCATCCATGATTTTCCTTCTTGCAAAAAATATAAAATCCTATTTTCTTGCAGATGGATGCTTAAAACTCCCTCCAATGGGATTTTCAGATACGCTGAATCTGCTAGTGTGATTTTTATTAATGTTATATCACTTTTATGGGATGTTTCCCCCTTTTTTCAAATAAGGCAAATTTTATGAGGCGCATAACTTTTCATGGGTAAAACTAAACTTGATGAAACTTATATAGTTGAAATCAGCATAACAATATGATACTTTTGATGTATCTATTGGTATCAAAATCCATTTTTTTAGAGTTTCGTTAACTATTGAGCCGGGCCGCTCCTTACTTACAGTTCGTTACCACGAATTGTTTGATGAACTTTCTGTTTTAATTCACTTCGTTAACCCACACCGATGTTTAAACATAACTTGTAATTGGCCTGGCCCAGGCTATTTATTCAAAATGTAAATTATTACAGTTGCATAGATTGTCTTACAAACAGATCCATAAGTTTCACGTCTCCGATCGGCTTGAAAATTACTTGCATAAGTCCCGGGGCACCTGATGCAGTAAACAAATTTCAAGCTAATTTTAGCTGTTTTACTGGTTCCCGGCATTTTTGTATTTCGTGACGGAATAGTATCCGGAAAAAAATGTTTGTTCTCCAATAGGCTTGAGAGCTACAGGTGATATAGGCAGAGGCAAGAAGACAAGTCAATTTATTTTGTTTTTTGTCTGCTATCGGCTTGAAATATACTGGGCATTTAGACTGAACAAAACGAGCCAAAGAGGAACAAATATTTGTGATAAAGAAGTTGCATCCGATTTGTGACACTCCAAAATGGACCAAAAATTTTTTTTCTCGATATAAAATGGGTTTTACTGATTCGTAACGTCCGATTTCTTTTATTTGTTCAACTACAATAAAACATGTTATTTTTAAATTAGATATTATTCGTTTTAAGTCCTGCTTGTTTTTGGTTTCATATATTTAATTATAGTAATTTCTCATCGTATGGATGAATTTATTTAATTTTCCTTTTTTTTCTGTAATTCTTTTTTTGAAAATATTTTTATTCATTTAACTGAACAACATGAGATATGTCTTGGTGGCTTTTTAACGCCAATTACAGCTGAAATTGTTTTCCATCTTAAGTTGTTTTCGGCTATAGAGTCGCTGTATTGACCTATATTAATAACCCATTCATTATCAAAGGGTTATTTTGGGTGTATCTGTTCTTTTTCTTTACTTTCAAAAGAGAGTTAAACTCAGTGCTTCTACTACCCCAAAATTTCCACAGTTTCCCCAAATTTTTTCGAAAGAAATACGGGTTCTGCGAAATCCCCTTAAAATTAACATTAAATGAAGATTAACGCAATGTGTTTTAATGTTCGTGTATTTACAGACGGTAGTTTTTAGGGAGATTTCGAAGGAAATCATTTGAGGTTTTGAAGAATTTGAGGATTTTGGATTTGAAAGGATTTGAAATCATTTGAGGATTTTGAAGGATTCATTTGAGGAAATTCGAGGAATCTTCATAAAGCTAGGAGAGAGTGGGAGTACTGGTTAAATTGAGGCAAATTGAAAACTTACGGGCTGAAAGCCTAATCTGTCAAATATATCATCAGGAGTCTGGCAGATTTCAGTATTGTTTTGAAGTTGTACACAGCCAATTCTGTCAAGACCTTGAAATTGGTTTATAATGAGAGCTTCGTTGGCGTACAAAAACCAAGACAGATACTTCAACCATATGAAATAAACAGGGACTGATCTGAAAACAAGGCAAAATAATGACAATTTTAAGTGTGAAATAAAATTGCAGCCGGCACTTGAGTACAAAATGTATTTTGGCGATCCCACACATCTAAGAGGATCTGATAAAGCGCAACAATGAGAATTATATGAAAAATGCAGGAAATTAAGGAAAATAATTATGAAAACTTCAACATCGTATTAGTTGTGGATAACTAATATTAATAAAATAAAATACAATAAACAAACGAATGTATTGAGAAAAGGATACCTGAAGTGAGCATTAGCATTTAGGAAACAATTAAATGAGCTCAGTTACATGAGATCACTTCCATAGTCGAAAATCAAAATAAACTAGGAATAAAAGAAATAAGTCTTGAGTCACAGCAGTTCGTATACTGAACACAAAACCATGAGAACGTAGGCAATGTAATGTTTGTATGCATAGGCTACATTGACAAATAGAAGATACATATGCACAGAACCCTTCAAATACTTAATACATCACATAGGAGCTAATTTTTCTTTTACCATTTGATCATATTAATATGGCATGGAACTATATTCTAAAATTTCTTCTTATGATATTTTTTTTCTCTAGCCTTAGAAAATTTAATAATAATCAAAAATCAATTTAAATTGCAATAGTCTATTGAAGCACTATTTCGACACAAAAAGTTAAGTTGCCACTAGTTACAGCAGGTGACAGAAAAAAAAATCGCGTCCCATTTACCGTGTCCTGGAAAATTTGTTCGCTGTTTATTAAAGAAGTTAAAAAAAAAAAAAATATTAGGCCTTATAAAAAACTAATATACATAATAATTAACATGATAAAACACGAATTCAAATTCACGGTAATTTATAAATAATAATGCAATTGTATATAATTATCAAAATTTTCTTTTCAAGAATATCACACAATAAAGTTCTGCAATAAGCTTTATTGCTAAAAACAACAACGAAGTTTTCGACTTATAAAAGGTTTAATGCTAGAATTTAGACTTTTTTCCCTTAATTTGATCCATGAAACATCACCCAGTATAAAAGAACAGTAAAGAACAAATGGGTACGAAGCAACAGTAAAACAAATCGCTTTACTTTATCCACAGTAGAAGTTTTCTAAGGAAAAGTAAAAAGCTATATCAAGCAAAAGACGAGCAGAAATGTAGTCTTATAACTATTTTAAAACGAATAGAAATTACTTTTAAAGAATATGTGAGATCTAAAATGAATGGAAATTGCCAGAAATAGTGGTAAGGCTAACCTCCCCTTTTTGTTTTGCCTACAACTGAATAAAAAAAACAAACTTTTTCAACTGAAAGTAAGGAGCAACATTAAAGCTTAAAACGAAGAGAAATTATTGCGTATATGAAGAGGATTGCCTCCTCCTCAATACCTCACTCTTTATGCTAAAGTTTTTTAGTAGTTTTAAAAAAGCTTCTTATTGTTCTAGTTAAACGACGTTTCTGTTTCAGGAGTCGTTCTTAACGAATTGGGACAGAATTCACCCTAGAGTGTAAAGAGCGAGGTAATGAGGAGAAGGCAATTCCCTTCATATACGTCATAATTTCTTTTCGTTTTAAGTCTTAATGTTGCTCCTTACTTTCAGTTGGAAAAAACTTGTTTTTTATATAATTTCTGAAAGTTTATAAATAATACTAGGAAATCTGGCCCCACCTCCACGAAAATATCCTCTAGACAATTTAATCCCAGTGAAAATTTACCCAGGACAATTCATTAACAACTCCACGCGTAAAACTGAGACGGAAAAGAGAAAGTAAGATAAATAAAAAGAATTATGCATAGGAATTCTTGCGAATTCCCCCAGTGTATGATTTCTCCGACAAGTTCACCCCATGGAAACTTTCCTCCCCATTTAAAATTCCTCCGTGGAAAAAAACTCCAGCAGAAAGTTCGTCCCCTCCCCACCTTAAAATATATGCATGTTTCCCAATAACAGACACTATGCGTAAACAATGGGCAAATTTTATAACTTAAGACCTTTCCCCTGGGGCTGTGGGGAGCATGTTATACCCAAAGGCGTAGTTATTGGGCCTTTCAACTATGATGAGCAAAATGGCTATCTCAAAATTTTGATCGGACGATTTTGGGGAAAAAGTGGTGGGGGAGGGGGCCTAGTTGCTCTCCAATCTTATTGGTCAGTAAAAAAGGGCACTAGAACTTTTAAATTACGTTCGAGTGAGCCCTCTCACGATATTCTAGGACCACTGGATCGATACGATCACCCGGAAAAACAATAAAACAAACACGTATCAGTGATCTTTCTTCTGGCAAAAAATACAAAATTCCGCACTTTTGCAGATAGGAGCTTGACACCTCTACAATAGAATTTTCTAATACGCTGAATCTGATGATGTGACTTACATTAAAATTTTATGACTTTTAGGGGGCGATTCCCCTTTTTTCAAAAATCAGTCATATTTTATCAGGCTCATAGCCGTTAATGTGTAAGACTAAACTTAATGAAACATATATATTTCAAATCAGCATAATAAGCTGATTCTTTTGGAATATCCATTGGTATCAAAATTCCGTTTTTTAGAGTTTCGGTTACTATTGAGCCGGGTCGCTCCTTACTTACAGTTCGTTACCACGAACTGTTTCTGAGTGTCCTAGAAAAAAACATCATTTTATATCAAATCATAAGTCTAACTTTGATTTCCGTAGTTCTTTTCTGTAATCTTGTTTGTTTTAGTGACAAACAAAAACCCTACTGTTCAAAATATATGCCATTTTCAATAAAATGCCAATGAAATTCAAGCCGTTTAGAGGTACTGAGATGGAGGGAAGAGCAGGTAGCACCATTCTTGTTTGCAAACATTTTTATTTTAGACCTTCTTATCTAACAGCCCCTTTTGGAAGATATCTGGAGGACTATAATTTAAGAACCCATTCCTCTAGAGAGGATTCATCTCGGATCCTTAATATGCAGAAACAGCATAATAGCTGTCACCTTTAACCAGATTTGGCTGAGAATCAGCCAACTCTTTTAGCAGATTTCACAATGAAAAGGATTTTAATCAAGCTAGTTTTCAGCCCCAGGAGGACAGAATATGGAAATTAGCTCTCACTTACTGTTAGGACAGACAGACTTTATTTGTATAGATAGATAGATAGATAGATCGTGTATTTCAAAAGCCCAAGAGCCATATACACACAAAAATATATGAAAAATAAAGAAATCACAACAGAACAAATTACGAAACACACATTAACATAATACATAGCGAAAAATACCTTTTGGTAAATTATCGAGAAAATAAGTTTAATTCCATATAATTAATAATAATTAATTGTAAAAACTTTTCCTTCTTTCTAATCCCTTCTCTATGTACGCACCAATACGAAATATTGTGGTTGGATTACTACTTTGTAAAATTCTAGGAAGCAGCAAAACAATCCCATGTAAATAATTTTCCCTTAAATCAGAGAGCACCAGGCACTTTCGGAGAAAATGGTTCAAATCTTCGTCCTCATCCCTACAAAGAGGACACACATACCGACATTCAGGACGTACTATCCCCCTGTCGAACACCATTTGCCTTCTTTGGATTGGAAAGCAATTCGCCCTAAACTGAATCCATCGGCATAAAATCATAGCCGGTAAATTAAATTTAAAATAAATTTCCTCTCCGAAACTAGGTTTAACCTGATTATAGTGCCTCAATGTAGCAGAGTTTAATACCAGCCCTTGCCAATACTGAATTTTTTTACCCTCTAAGATAATTCGTACCTGGCTTACTAATTTTGTCGGTAGATCACGGGAGCCAAGACCGTCAGTTCATAAGTAAGGCATTCCCACTCTTTCTAGTAATGACCTAATTTGGGATGGCCCTAAAAGTGACCCTGCGTACAACAGCGCCTCTAGACGCAAAATGTTGTACTACTTAATCGCTCCGATCCAAAGTACTTTGCTCCCAGCCAATAAATTATCCCAGCCAATCGCCCCAGCCAATAGAGCGTGATTCAGGCGACGATTTACCCGGAAATTTGTATTGAATTGTGTAACTAAAATAACCTAAGGGTCTGTGTAAATTGTGTAACAAAGGGTCACTTTTTTTGTGTGGAGAGGATAGATTTTGTCAGTACTTGTTCAGTAGATGATTATACTTTGATCTTCATTACACCTAATGAGCTTCAACCAAAATCTAAGCATCAAAATAGACCTACGTAGTTTTAACGAAAATAGGCCCATATCACCTTTCAGAATCTGTGAATGAGTTGTCTGATGTAATCCAAACAGTCTTTTATAATACTGGAGCTGAAGGGACTCTGAGTCTTGTGCTGCGTCTCCGCCCAGATCTCAGCTCCACATCTTATTAAAGGTAACATTTCTGTATTAAATATTCTTTTATGCATTTTCAGGTTTTTAATTCCCATTATCATCAGATTCCTAAAAATCGTAGACATGATAACTTTACCTCTATTAATTATTAAATAAAAAAAACAAGTTTTTTTAACTGAAAGTATTGAACGACGTTAAAACTTAAAACGAACAGAAATTATTCCGTATATGAAAGGGGCTGTCCCCTCCTCAACGCCTCGCTCTTTACGCTAAAGTTTTTTATTATTAAAAATAAATAGAGTTGGGAGAAAGTCAAACATTGGCGTAAAGAGCGAGGCGTTGAGGAGGGGACAGCCCCTTTCATATACGGAATAATTTCTGTTCGTTTTAAGTTCTAACGTCGTTCCTTACTTTCAGTTAAAAAAAACTTGTTTTTTTTATTTAATTTTTGAACGTTTTTGAATTAATGCAGGTTTTGATATTGGCTCACCGTATATGAATAATTAAAACAAAATTTGCATATTAATTTTACTTTTATTTGGTTAAATGGCTTTCTCGAAACTTGTTTAATTTTATTTACGAACTTTTTTATCAGTAATAAATATACGTAACTTACGAATTAACTTACGTAACGAACTTCTATATTCATAGATTTTTAAATCGTATATTAGGGGGTTCACCCCCTAGTCAATACATTGCTCTTTAAGCTAAAGTTCGAATTTTGTTCCAATTCTTTAAAAATAACCCCTTAATCACAAAGGCCGTTACTGAGAGTAAATAGCTCTTATGAAAGTACTAAAAAATCTTTGGCTTAAAGAGCGAGGTATTGACTAGGGGGTGAACCAAATCATATAAGTAATATTATCTGTTCGTTTTAAGTTTTGATCTTACTCCTTACTTTCAGTTGAAAAACTTTTTTTAAAATTTAATTTCTGATCTTTTTCTTTAATAATGATGGGAAATCCGGCGCCCCCTTCAGAGCAATGTCCCTTCCCCCATGAAAACTTCCTTCATGGAAAGATCCTTCCATGTAACCCCAGACCCCCACCCCACATACCCGAAAAAATCCCCCCTGAAAACGTCTGTATACTTCCCAATATACCAATACTATATGTAACATTGGGTAAAGTTCTTAACTTTCAGCCCTCCCCCCGGGGACTTCGGGGGATCAAGTCATCCTGAAAGACATAGTTATCATATTTTCGACCATGCTGAACAAAATGGCTATCTCAAAATTTTTATCGGGTGACTTTGGGAAAAAAATGACCGTGGAAGGGGGCCTAGTTGCCCTCTATTTTTTTTTTGGTCACTTAAAAAGGGCGCTAGAACTTTTAATTTCCGTTCTAATGAACCCTCCCGCGATATTCTAGGACCACTTGGTCGATACGATCACCCCTGGGAAAAAAAACAAAAAAACAAATAAACACGCATCCGTGATCTTTCTTCTGGCAAAAAATGCAAAATTCCACATTTTTGTAGATAGGTGCTTGAAACCTCTACAGTAGGGTTCTGTTATACTCTGAATGTGATGGTGTGATTTACATTAAGGTTCTATAGGTTTTAGGGGGTCTTTCCTCCTTTTCTTGAAAATCAGCCAAATTTTCTCAGGCACGTAACTTTTGATGGGTAAGACTAAACTTGATGAAACTTATATATTTGAAATCAGCATTAACATGTGATTCTTTTGATGTATCTACTGGGATCAAAACTCCGTTTTTTAGAGTTTCGATGACCATTGAGCCGGGTCGCTCCTTACTTACAGTTCGTTACCACTAACTGTTTGATTTCATCAACATGACTCTTTAAACTTCCATTTTGGGACATTAAATCTCGTGCAGGCTTTTACCAAGGACATTAAATCTCGTCCAGGCTTTTACCAAAAACATTAAATCACGTCCAGACTTTTACCAAGGACATTAAATCTCGTCCTTCTTTCTAAACTAACTACAATAGCAGCATTTTACCCTATATTATTAGTATTTTCAAGGGTTTTTTTAGCCTTGATGAAGCATTTTCCTTCTAAACTAGCTACAATAACAACATTTTAACTTATATGATTAGTATTTTCAAGGGTTTTGGTAATCTTTTTTCACTCCCAACATTACTTTACGACTTTTTGCATACCCCAACACCAAGCAATACTTTTCAAAAGGCTTTATTAGGTTATTTCAGAACAATAATAACAATTTCAGAACGTTCTCTTCAAGCAATACTTTTCAAAAGACTTTATTATATTATTTCAGAACAAGTTTATTTTCGTAATATTCCTCCTAAACCTGTTTTACAAGTTGAAGCACTCATCTTTTTTCACTCCCAACATTACTTTACGACTTTTTGCATACCCCAACACTAAGCAATACTTTTCAAAAGGCTTTATTATATTATTTCAGATAAAGTTCTTTTCTTAATATTCCTCCTAAACCTGTTTTAAAGTTGAAGTACTCATATTTTTTCACTCCCAACATTACTTTACGACTTTTTTTTTGTAACAAAGTTGGGTTTTAGTTTTCAGAAATGAGAACAACCATGTTTAAAATACATCAGATTTTATTAATAATAATGATTCTTTTTAATAAAGTTGTATTTTAATATCCATAAATACGAACATCCCCGTTTAAAATACTTCTGATTTTATTAATAATATTTGATTTTTTTTTTAATAAAGTTGGGTTTTAGTTTTCAGAAATATGAGCAACCACGTTTAAAATACATATGGTTTTATTAATCTCTTCTGAATTTTCTCAATGAAGAGAAATAAGTTACAGATCAATTCTTAATTTTCTCAAAGACATAAAAAATTTAAAGTTCTGTTCTTAATTTTTCCATAGACGATAGGAAAAATTTATACTTTGATTGTGAATATTCTCCATGAAGAAAAAAAGTTCCACTTTAATTCTAAGTTTTCTCAACGAAGTGAAGAAAAGTTCACCTTTTCTTCTAAATTTTCTCAATGGAAAGAAATAAGTTACAGATCAATTCTATTTTCTTCCAGAGAAAATAAAAAGATTCAACTTCCGTTTTGATTTTCCTCAGAGGTGAAAAAAAGTATTTAAAGTTCCACTCTCAATTTCTTATTAAAGATAGAAAAAAGTTATACTATGATTGTGGATATCCGCAATGAACATAAATAGTTCCACTTTAATTCTGAATTTTCTCAAATAAGTGAAGAAAAGTTCAAGTTATCTTCCGAAGATAAAAAGTTCTACTTTAATTCAGTTTTCTCAATAAAGTGAAGAAAAGTTCAAGTTCTCTTCTGAAAATATATAAAACATATAAAGTGGTTCAGAAAACTCGATAAAAAAAGAAGTAACAAGTAACAAAAAAAAACATATAAAGTGGAGTTCAATATTTCAAGTTAATTTTCCTGAATAATTTCCTTGAAATCTAGAAGAGATACCAAAACTAGAACTTGGGTTTCCAAGAGGTATTTCGTCCCATGAGGCTGAAATCACATAGATCCAGTAGAGCTTGGTTTTGGAGCTAAGACTGTTTGCTACTAGTTTAATAAAACAAATATTTATATCTATTACTATCACAAATTTTATATATTAAAAAAACTTTCAGATTTTGATACCTCGGTATTACCTAGCTGCATGGCCCTGATCAGAAAAAAAAAACATGGACAGAACAATGTTTTTCCCCAAGACATAGCCCGCAAACTATGAAAACTTTAATATTGAAAATAGCTGGTTTTTGAACTGGCATGTAGTTTACAAATCTCAAAAACAAAACCAAAACGCTCAAAGTACAAAAAAGGCTTACAATGAATTGAGAAAGAATCCACCGAACAGAAGAAAGGGAATGATAAAAGGAGCAGCTAATGCCAGTGCCATTTGAGTTGAACTGGCAATACAAGACATCATATACCCTAAAACAAAATAAGATTTCAATCTTCAAAACAAAACCGAACAATACAAAATTAATTAAGATAAATAATCGAGTAAGCTTAGTGATGCTGGACGAAAAAAAATAGTTATTATTTTAACCCTATCTGGTCATTTATTTCATGGGTCAGCATTGGGCTGAGATTTCTTCCTCTCAGCTGGCATTAAAAGAAAATAAGTGTCGAAAATCCATCTTGAGCTCCACCACGATTAAACTGCCAGAATAAACGCAATTCTTACTCAGGCATCACTTTAAGCCCTTCACCATGTGTATTTGAGCCATTCATATCACCAGTATCTGGAGCCAAAATTTTTCAATTCACGTTTCTAGTTCAAAAGTTTTAAGTCTCAATTCAGGAGAAAATGACACTAGGATTGGAAATCCAGTCATGCCAATATTTATTGCTAGTTGCTTACTCTACTTAAATATCAAATTTATATTTTCCCTCATTATCAAAGAAATAACAACTCAGTGTAGCACAAAACCATCCGAGGCAAACAATACAGAACAAACCTATGTTAGTTTCTTGGCTATGTATTATCAAAGAAATAACAAGTCAGTGTAGCACAAAACCATCCGAGGCAAACAATACAGAGTAAACCTATGTTAGTTTCTTGGCTATGCATTAACCTGACTGCCACTTTTTGAGGGTAAAGCGATGAATAAGTTTAAACCAGAGATTCTATAAGTTCCGGGTGTGGTATTATCCACTACATACTAACAAAGATTGGTATATAGTCAATTTGTTCCTGCAAATTTGAAGGAAATTATGATCTTATATTATTATGTATCTTATTGCTGTAATAGTACGAAAGGGCAAGAAAGAAGTGGTGGTGATACAAACCCAAAGACAGTAACAAATTAAATAAGGGAGTAATGTCTGTATACTCGCGCAGAAAGACGCGGTCTGTAGCTTTATTTTTGTTAAGATACGATACGTAAGGATACATGAAGATAAGGATACTCGTAGTTCGTTGTCTCCATAATATACGATAAATAGTTGACTTGTAAGTCTTTCAACCCCGAATATAGTGCAGAAATATTTTTATCCATACCAAACGGTCGTGAACAAAATCCACTGTTCATCATGAGATTCATGAGTCACTGTTACATCAGAGTAACAGTGATAAAAACAATTTTGAAGACTAAATGCACTTGGAAGCTTGGACCGGACTTCAAAGATCCCAAAAGATGAATGTTATTGATTGAGTTGAGCCTTTGGCCCAAATTATCAGATAAATGTCTTGCTTCTCCTATATAAATAACTTTATCAGGACACATGCAAAAAAAATTATATAATTGTTTTTTACAATCAATTTTTGACAGCCTCTTTGACAGTCAAGTTTGTAAGCAAATACACCTGGCGTATGATTCTTGTCCTCCCCCATGTTTGGCTTCCCGCACCACACGTAGTAAAGGTTTCGTCACTAGATAGAGGATATTTTGAGACACTTGCTTTCCTGCAGTTTACAGTAAAATATATGGATTTCTTGCTCCCCTCCCTCAAATAAGTAAAATGAAATGAGAATTACAGGAGTTTTTCAGTGAGACTTTAGCGTTAGGTAATTTTGGCCACTCTTTCAGATGGAAATGAAGACATTAATCATATTTTCACTTTCTTCGTTTTTCTGATTGAAAATCTCGAAACGTTTAGCTGGTGTAAATTCATAAAATGTGTAAGAGGTAAATTACTGGTTCGAAAAAAAAGAAGGAAACGAAAGAAGAAGAAAAGAACTGTTTTCGTACTTTAGCAACTGAAATAAACAAGCACTTGAACAATGTCTTGACCTTACTCACCTATCCAATTACCTAGGACAAAACTGTATAACCAAACAATCAAAACAAGTCGAAATGTCTAAATCTATGCAAAATTATCATTAATTGTAAAAGCCATTGTAAAATCACTAGCAAAAGCACCTTAAATTTAATTAAATAATCCCAAGCGATTATCTAACATTAGGGCTCCTCGGAAGAAATAGGTTTCGGTGCATTAAATTCTTTACCCGGCAAGGGGGAGCGTCTATCATAAGGCTCTTTTATGGTATCTCTATGCTATGTAAAACTCGTGTTCTATTAGTAAAGTTATTCAAAAATTACATACAAAATAAGATTAGCTCTATCTTTTTTATAATCCCGCAAGTCAATGAAATCTAAATATAGATCTAAAACACTTCTAAAATGTTCAGACCGGAGTGTAAATTCGTAAGTTATTAAAATTTCTTCGCGATTAATCATGCATTGCTCGTTCACAGATTCACTGTACTAAGCTATTTAATAGAAATGCCTTGTTCATTTATTGTTCTAAGAAACAAATCTGCCCTCTTGCTTTTTCAAGATCATGGAAGAAACAGCAGAATAAGATAAGACATGCTTATTCATTTTGACCCAAGAAAGTACGCAGAACAAATATGCCCCGAAGACAGCTTTTATCAGAACTAACAGAAAATACGAATATGGCAATGGAAAACATGTCCATGTCATCATGCTTGTTACTTAAGATTGTTCGTGTCAGTTTTATTAACGTACAGACATATAAATGTAACCCAGCGAAAGAACTTCTCAGCTTTGTCATTTATAGGAAAATATAATTTACCATACCATTCAACAATGAAGCCCTAAAATAAACAGAAACATTTGAAACCCCAGAAGAAGGTTCAAGATAAGTGTAAAAAAATTTCACATCTGTGGACACAAAGATGTTCTAGCGTCATTACATAAATGGTCTATCGTTTTCTTAAGTCAAATTTATCACTATATTTCTCTGCTATAGTTTAGAATAAGAAAAAACTCGCAGAACTATGAAAATTTATAGATTTTAAGGAGATCGATTAAACCTCGGCAGAACTTACAGATGGAGTTTCGTTGTAGAGCAGTAATTTATATACTTACCATAAGAAACAGCTACATTTGCTACAAGAACAACAATGAAACAAGCCATAAAAAATCTGTCAACGGCAGGGTTTAAGCCAATTGCATAGTAGGGGATAGCAGTGAATACAAAAGGCAGTGCTATATAGAGCAATGCTTCAGAAAGCATTTTACTAAGAAAGTACACATCTGTTCTGTACATGCCATTAAAATGCTCACGCATAAAAATAGGAACTTCTCGGGTAAACACCTGAAAAAAATAAATAGACTCAACTTATATCACTCTGCAAAACAAATTATATCCATGACTAATTTTGCTTTTTGTGGAAGCATCCAAAAAATTATAGTAACAGTAATCACTCCAGAGATACGTCCAAAGAAAAATAAGAAACTTTTTTCGTGGTCGAAACTAAAAACATATGACATATTTTCATCATTTTCCAGGACGCTGAAAATCCGATCTTTCAAGTATCGAGGGAAAACATAATTTGGATAATGCTTGTCAGTGACGACAATTTTGTTTCGATAAATAAAATTTGGCAAAATCCGTGAAAATTTTACCATATAGATTACGAATGTAGCTTCATTTACTCTACTGCGCTTTAAATTATATCACGTACTCTTTAGGATTTGAGACTTCTTTAACGTTTTAGTGACGATACCTGCATCTTTCTGCTACCTCCTGTGAGGCGGATTAGGCTATGGATATGTAACTAGTGGGTAAAGGGTTGATTGGATATTGATAGGAGGAAAACAGCTCAGTTTTAGAAAAAGAAAGTTATATATATCTTCTGATTTAGCACAGGAGTTATAAATAAAAAGAGATAAGTACCCTATGAAAACAGAGCCACGCCTGCAAGAGTTTATTTTATATGACAAAAGCAGGGGATGGGAGCATATTTAGCGAACAGAAAATTGGAATTGTATAAATAATATATAGAATTGCAGAAAATTTTGAAGTTTCAGGTGGTGACAGGATAGCCCATCCCCCTCGTCATTGACAGGGGGAGGGCGGGTTCAAGAGAAAAACCATTAATCCCACCCTATAAAAGTTGCTTTTGTTAATCTTAATTAAAATTAAGTGACGCTTTATCATGAAAGAATAAAGATCCTCCAGAACCATTCATTAATAGGGGATGAGTAACTGTCTACTTTTCAGCTGTTTGACATTTTATTGTGCTATGTAACTTTCAAGTAAAGTTGAAACATGAAAAAAGGGATAAAAACCTTTGATTGTAACCGAGATATCAAATAAAAAGCATCCTAATGGATGTTTGAAAGTTGTCCAACCTGACACTTGCATTTTTTTAAAATAACAAAAATATGAATTTAAAGGGATGAGTCGTCTCCCATATTGATACTTGTATCCATATTGGTACCTTTATATTTTAGTCTTTAACGATAAAAAGCGTAATTTCGATAAAAACTATAAATTCCAATTTGCAAGGATTAATTCCCAATTGCTTGTTTGTGATCCATTGCTTGTTTTCTCTTTAATCTGATAGAGCCTAAATACTTTTTCGCTTTAACAAGATAACCAAGCGCAGACTAGCCTTAACTTTCTAGACTAGTTGTTCTATAAAAATTAATACAGTTCTATTTTGTATTTAAGAGGGAAGACACTGAGAAGTAAAGAAATTATAATATTTATTTGGAGAAGGTTTACCCAGAAAGGAAACTCACTCTGAAACAATTTATTCAGTAGATAAGCGTAACCCTTCACAATCATCAATATAAATTTGATTACAGAATTTATGCGCTTAACTATTGAAAGCGTTACAATCAAAGAAAATTACTAGGGCAGTGCACTTCCAAAAACAACATAACTGCTAGAAATGAATCAAGCAGTCCAAGATCGAAGGTTTAAGTCATTGAAATATCTAGCTGACAAAACACAGATCTCGAACATACCTAGCGATCATACTTTTTATGAAGAAATTGAGAAAAAATGTCTTACACAACATGACTTTTTTGTATTTTAGACCTCGTTTTACAATAAGATTTGGATTAATAGCTATACACCAGAAGAAAAAGCACAGGTAAAGTGAAATGAAGGCTGAATGGACTATGCCAAAGAAGGTAACGTGATTTCTATCGGTACAATTGGTTATGATAACAGTTCTAGTGACCACAAATTGATTCTTCTGGGCAATTATGCAGTGGCGTGAATTCACAAAAATCTATGGGGAAATCTGTCTTTTAAGGTCTAAGAGGGTTGGGAATTTGTGGTTTTTAAAAATTGCTCAATGAACTTTTTAATGAGTATGCCTCACAAAAAGGTAATAGAATGGATAGATTTAAATTTTCCCGATGTGATGGTTTATCATTTTTCTTTTCTTATTTTCACATCGTGATATTCATTTCCTGAGATTGTAGTTCATAATTGTGTGTGAATTGAAAAAGGCTAATTACCTGTTTTGGCGGAGAGCCGAGATATAAGCTAGTTTCATTTTAAATGAATTTTCGTTCGTATCAAATTGTCGGACCTTTCCTGAACTTTGTAGAATAGACCTTTGTTCGAAAATTCACTTTGTGAATTTAGACAGAGATAAGGGTTTCTGATTGAGACCAATTTTAGGACTCGGGTTCTAATTATTGGTTGCTGTGGCAAAACCTCTGTTTGAAAATATTTGCACTTTGTGAATTAAGATAGCAATAAGGGTTTCTGATTGAGGCGAATTTTAGGACTTGGGTTCTAATTATTGGTTGCTGTAGTAAAAGTTGCAACATTTTCCATCGCAAATCTTTTCCTATTTTTTTTTACCAGCTTAACGACAGGGCTGTTATTATTACAAATCTTCATAATGTCAACTTGCCTCCTGGTGGCAGGAATATGGCTAACTGCAACCTATATTTTCCGTATCTGTAGGATACTATTTGAATAATATGTTGCACCAAATATTGTCTAAATTTATTTTGATAGGCCATTCCCATGTACATCTTCGTAATTAAAAAGGTTTTGATCGTCGTAATCATAGGTCTTGTGAAAACAAATAAAGTACACGACTTACGTCAACAACTCCAAAAACATTTTGAAATGTCATGTTCGTCAAAAAAATAAACAGTACTCCGCTTATATTCTGGACACCAGCTGGAGTTGTGACATCTTGTCCCCAATAGATGGCAGCAACAAGCAGAGCGATAAACTACAATATAAGAATGATGTAGAAAATCGTTAAAAAGCCATGATAGCATGAAAGCCACACCGTGTTTTCTACTCCTCATTTTAACATTGAAATATTTTCAGATGGGTGTGTCAATGTCGAATTATTTATCCAACTTCGGTGCCTATTAATATTCCTATTACCATTCAATCATCTAGTCGCACACAGTCTCAGATTCTAATACTTTTTTTTATGTTTTTTTCGAAGTCTGTACAAACAGATGATAGCACACAAATAACTAAATTTCCAAAAATTAAATAATAACTCAGAAATAATATAGCCAGTTCTAATTTATAAATAAACATTTTCAACTAATTAATTAAAAAAAATGCTTTCCAAAAAAGAAGTTCTTCAAAGAAAAGTAAAAGCCATATTAAACTTAAGATCAGAAGAACTAAAAAACTGCAATAACTGAAACTCAAAACGACCAGAAATTACTATTAAAGAATAAATGAAATCCAAAAAAGAATCGAAATCAAATATTCAATCATAGCAAAAAAATATACAACAGGTACTAAAATAAATGAATGAATAAATCTTAAAAAAGTAAAGCTTAAATTGAATATGCAAATCAAGCTTAAAACGAGGATTTCTAGGAGGGTTTTGCCTCCTTCCCTCACTGTAAAAATTTAAACCTATTGTCATTGGCGCTTTACTGGAAACTATATGTATCTTGAACAGTCTCTGAAAGCACAAATAAAATCAAACAGAATATTTGATATATAATGATATTAATTGTTCAAAGATCATCAATTCAAGATTTTATTTCAGTGTAATTTTAATTTTCCTTTCCAATGCTGTAATATCTAGAAAAATATCCTTAATATAATTCTTTTTCAGTGAAGCTCAAATGACACAGAAGGCTTTGTACTTTTCAGTTAGGTAAGGATATTAAAACAGTTGTTTGCAGTGAAACTAAATTTGTCTTGACTAGTCTCGAAAAAAATAATAAAATTAAAATGAATATTGGATATATAGTGATATTAATTGCCGAAAACTCATCAGTTCAAAATTTAATTTACTGTAATATTTACGCTTATTTTCAATGTTGTAATAATTACAAAAGAAAATATTTGTAATATAATTCTTTTTCAGTAAAGTGCCAGTGACGCAATAGGTTTTAGACTTTTACTGTGAGAGAAGGAGGCAAAACTCTTGCTTGTTGTGATTTTTGTTCTCTTCGCGCTTGATTTGCATATTCAACTTAAATTTAACTTGTTTTAAGATTTATTTACTCATTTATATTAGTACCTATTGTATGTTTGTTTGCATGATTGTTCGTTTTGTGTTTCATTTATACTTCAATAGCAAAATATTTTGCTCGTTTTCAGCTTGATGTGCATATCGAATTTAAGCTTTAATCATTTTAAGATTCATTTATTCATTTATATTAGTACCTGTTGTATATTTTTTGCTATTATTGTTTATTTAATTTTTGTTCTTTTGGGTTTCATTTGTTCTTTAATAAAAAGCTCTAGTCATTTTGAGTTCGAGTTATTGTGGGTTTCTATTTCATCTGATCTTAAGTCTTGAAAAGATTCTTTTTCGGAAAGTTTTTTTTTTAATTAATTTATTTTGTTTTTGATTGCCAAAGTTTCAGGTTTTTCAAAATTCTCTATGTTAGAATAATTTTTTATTCCAAAATGAATTATCAGTCTTGGGAACAACAAATAAGATTAAACTGAATATTTGATATATAATGATAATAATTGCTGAATTACCATCAGAACGTGGTTTCATGGGCCACTGAAAGTGAACCTCCAGAGATTAGACGACCTTCTTCAGTTTTATTTGATTGGCTTAAATGTTCTGTCAGTTTCTTCAAAACAGCCACTTCATAAGCATGACTATATGAAGCAGTAAAATCTATTTTCAGTCTAAGAGCACGCAAGACAGCCAATGATTACATTTTATAAATTAACTCTCGGAAACTTGTTCTTATAAGTAAAAATAGTGGCACCAAGGGCAGGGGGTAACTAGATCTTTTTGCCTGCCCCTAGATTTAAAAATTATTTCTTTTTGGTATTTTTGTTGAAATAAATGATAAAAACATAAATGACCTCTCTATATTTGAAAATACACCCCCCTCCCAAAAAATATTTTCGTAAATTGGTGTCATTGCTTCATAACCATTAATTTATGTAATGTCACTGCTCAGATAACTTTCACCAGCTTTTCAAAACAATCTCAGTTTAGAATTGGCCGTTAAATGCTTTAAAAACAGTGTTTTGGCGTGTTAAACAGTTATGAATCTTATTTAACAAGCATAGAAGATAATAGCCAAGACATCAGAAAACAGGAACATCTAACAGTATAATTGCATTTACATTTGAAGAGTAATCAAGACTATCGTTGACTCCAGTTTATTCCTGATTTTGCATTATTATTTTAGGTTTTTATCCTCCTTTTCCGTCGGTAATAAGTATTGATATTGATAAATTTGAAATAAATAAGTTAAGAAGAAATAAAATGGAAGACTTACAATTGTCTGAAAAAGTTTCACAGTTAAAATATTAGGTTCTTTAAACACGGACATAACGGAGCGCTGTAGAACAGCACCTAGCTGTTGAAACCAATTTGCTTTATATGGAGAGCGCTTTTTCCGAACAGTGACGTCTCCTGAGGTTTCTGACTCTGCAGCTACTTTTGATTCCTTTAACATTAATTTTCCCTCCGGGGATTCCTGAAAAGCATCGCACACTCTTTTAACCTCTTGACGTGATTCGATTTCTCGTCCTGGTACCACTGCTAGCTTTTGGACGAAAAAATCAGCTGGATTGAAGTTCGTAGGGCATCGAAGGTTAATGCTAAAAAAATAAGCAAATTAAAAGTGCATGGAGGTTTTCATACGATATTTTTTAGAAAAAAAGTTTAAAAGCTAATAAAATTCTAACTTTTTTGGTGCACCAGCTCTACAGTCTACCTTGTAAATTATACCGGAATCTTTTCAGCTTTTAAAACTTACCAGAATACTGTGTGATCACAAAACTATTTCCATGAGTAAGTACACCCAAAAATAAACCTACACGTGGAATATCAAAATATGTGGCTTTTGGATAATAACTGCATACACAGCAACTGATCACGAAAAATTACAACTCGGAGTCTCACTTCGCTATTCAGAACTTGAATATCTAAGTTCAATCGTAGTAAGAGCGGTCTTTTTTCTCCTTTTTTTTGCTCGAGTTTAGTGAATAAAGGAAATTGGCTGAAAAATTACTGCTGGAATAAAACCTTAGAGAAGGAAGAAAAAAAAAAATATATAACAAAAATAAAGTCAAGTGAAGACATGTCTTCACTGTCCTTACCTTGTGTAGCTGCGCTTCGTACAGGCCAGACTCTATTTTACGCAATACAAGCATTGAAAACAAAGAGGAACACTAAGAAATTCACTTGAATTCGCTTTACAAAGAAATGGTGGTTCAACAAATATTGAAAACATTGGAGAATAAGAAGGTGCTGGTAATTGCAGGATTTCAGATGCTTTAAAACTCCGAATCTTTCAAAAAAATACGACAGTGCAAATAAAATAAAACAAAAACCTCTTCCATGCAGTTTTCCTAACTAGAATGCGGCATAAACTCATACTATATGCACTCGCATATTTTACTCCTTCAAAAAGTAAGCAGAATCAATTAATTTTGGAATTTACAAGAAGTTGTCAGACGTGTTTTCCATTTCGGCTCCGCTGACATATGACTGACATAACTGAGAGATGGAGAGCAGTCGAAAATCTTCAGCAGGACCTACAATAGCCTACATCTATGGGTATTTATTGGTATCCAAGACCGGCCATGATGTGTACTGTAACCCCACTGAGAAAGTTTTATTGATATTCATGCTGAATAGCTAGACTTGGGTTCGATAGATTTGTGTATGACATGCTTTCCAGACGAATTATTTCAACCTAGACTAATGTTGCTAATTATATTTGCAACAACAGAGAAATACAAAAATTAGACTATACCAGCTCTGCCATTTATCACCAAAAATGAAGTGTTAAACCTCATTTTGGGTAAGCTAATAATAGCATGCAGATTTTGCTTCGATATTGGTTTTATAACTTTCATTGTAACAAACTTATTCGTAAAACTCGATATCAACAAATCGGTTATATTGCCTTAACTTTCAGTAGCAATTTTGGTCAATTTCTAAGATTAATATGGGATCGATCAATAGACCATACCGACTTGAAGTTAAACTTGACCATGGAACTCCTCAAGTTAGAAAGTACCAAGATTGCATGTTCTAGAATTGGCTTCGATACAAGTTGCAACGAGACTCAGTAGGCTGGTTACTATAAAGGGCTTGATTAATAGCTCTTTGTGGCTGTTAAAGCCCAGCCTCAAGCTCGTCTACAACCTTACTAATATTCATTGAGTAATCACTCACAAGCAACCCCCTCTCCAGGCTCACACTTGAGAAAATCCCAAGAAGCTTGTAAATACTATTTTGTCTAGTTACGGGCCATTTAGCAAACTAACCTTGAGACTTCGTTTTTGTCTATCTGTAAGATAAAGTTGGATGTATATTTAGCAAAAATGCCCAATTGTCTTGAAAATCTAGAATAAAAAGTAAACCCTCACCTTTCTGCCCCCACCCATTGGTCAATCTCGATAGTGGAAACAGAAGAAAATTTTGATTGCTTGGATACAATGGACTATAGTGAAGGTAAAAAGAAACATACACTTCACATTTAAAAATCATAAAATATAGTTTTAACTGTGGCAACTAATTAGAATAATCTGATTATTTAAACTAAAATGCGTTCCCATGGAGTTATTACGTAATGGAGATTTTACATGGAGATTTTACATAAAACTAATAAATGCAACGATTTGCCGAACTTGAGCACTCCTAGCCTTCCGATAAGATAAGAACGCCAAACTGACAAAAAATTATCAATAAGGATGAGACATTTTATTACGAAGCCAATTTAGCGACAATAAGAAAAATATCTTATTAGTTCCATAACATGCACTAAAAATTTGACAGCTGATAAGGTTTAGCTTTCAACTAGGATTTAAGTTACAAGTTAAACAAACTGACGATTAATTTGTTCAATTTTATTGTTCTATTTTTATGAATATTTGAGTATATATAATTTTTCAATATCGGAACTTTATCGATGCTTTAATACTTGAAAGAGCTTTGAAAAAAGTACAAATGTACTACAGTACTATGAGTTCTAGCTTTATTATCACACTTTGTTTTTGGCCACATTGTCAAAACAACAAGAAAATAAATAAAAATTAAAAAAAATATTAGAATGCCAGATCATTTCGTTTATTTTGGTCATGATCTTTCAATTTTAGAAGAATGTATGGATTACCCAAGTGCATGGAGATTTAATCCAGGGGCAAGGAATGAACTTCCATGGGACCGAATTCGGAAAAGAGCCGTTAAAACAATCAAATCATTGGAGAAATATAGATACTCGTGCAAAATTTAAATTCAGAGGGGAGGCTGAAGACCATCTGTATACTTTTCTGATATGGCTAGTGATTCAACCATATGCATAACTTTACAGTGACAGCATCTTGAGCCAAGGGTATGAAAAACTTGCTCGTTGACGTGTGGCTTTGCATAGCAATATAGATTAACCGTCAAAAGTAGTGACGAAAGTTAGTTAGCAAAGTAGTAACAGCCAAAGGCCGGTAGTCTTTGATGAGCTGGTGAAAAGCTTGTCAGTTTTTATTTGATTTTCTTTTTAAAAATATCAATTGTGGAATATACAGTATCAAAATTTTCCGGAGTTAACAACTTCATTGTTAATGCACACAATATGGAACGTGTGAGACTCTAAAGAGCTATTTAGCTGTAAGACGGAGGTACTGCCTCCCATTGAGGGGCGTTCAAGCTTCACTGGTTGCTTTAGCTTACATGTTGTTGGCTTGTAACTAGGATTTCGGACTAACAAAATTCGTCTCCATCTATATTACGAGGAGGGACTTGTACTCGGAAATTGTAGAACATGTTCATCTTCAGGGACAAGAGATCAAAGGCAGAGCAATAGCACAGCCTTTGTAAAGAACAGCGTGGCCTCAATGTATTATTTATTTGTTTATTTTTATTGGAAAAGGCCTCCTAGTATAGAAGGGATGATCGCAAAAACTTTTGAGGGGCCCATTCGATTGAAAATCGAAAGTTATAGTGATATTTGTTAGAGTCAAAACTGTTTGGAAGGCAACCAGTGCTTTCTTAAAGCTTTTTAACAAACCATTTTTTTACCCATTCGCCCATTGTTTCCTTGTAGGTTTCAACATAAAAGGGAGGCATATTTGATCCAAGGGTGCCCAGAAAGGTTAAGGACAGATGAAACTTAGGAATACTTAAGGGGATGTTAAACTATCGTTTTGAGATGGATTTTGAACTAAATCAAAAGATGCTCTATGCATTCAGGTTTTCAAGCGGGTCTATTTGCAATATTTTTAGAACGAACAAGGTATTAAGTTGAAACTTTCAGGGCAGTTTGAAATAAGCCATTGTAGACTGTAGCGTCTTTTTTTCGAAACATAACACACATTTGATACCACACGCACTGACCTTGGGAATATACGTCAGAACCTTATTTTAGTTGCAAGTGGTCGGACCAAAAAAAAAGGTTTTTCCATAGGCTTTTCGTGATGTGTACATCGGAGTCCTGCGTGCGCAAAGGCAGAGTATGAATCTTGTGTGGTTTTAAATCTGTGTCATTTATTTTTAATGAAGAGTATAGCCTTCGTCGATACTGTATAGTCCTTCTACTGTGAACTAAACCTAGAGATACAACGCGTATTCAGGTTGTAGAAAGGATTTATGTGCAATGTCTCAGGAACGATTAAGGTTATGTAGTTGAAACTGTTAATTAGTGCTGAGAGAGATGCTCAATTAAGTAAAAAGACACTCTGTGTATCCAGGTAGTCACAGATCTACAATCAGATATATAATATCTCAGATATGGCTAAGGGTCGAAATTAACCACCCAAGGACCCAGCTGAAACTTTCAGAGAAAATTGGACCTCATAATCAAGTAGATTTTAAATTTTGACATAGGGATGACCAAGGGATCGTCCTTGGGAGCACACGAAGGACAATAAATTTTGAAAAAAATGCTGATTCCCGAAAATTCCATTTATGAAACAGTAATAAAAACTAAGTCAATTAAAAACGAACAGAAATCAATTTAAACAAAATTTTTCCAAATGAGAAGTTTTCAAAAAAAGTAGGGCAGAAATAAAGTAAGTAGTAATTCAAGCTTAAAATGAACAAAATCACTATCAATAAATAAATGAGACCCAAAGTGGGTAGAAATCAAAGTAAGTTGTAATTCAAGCTTAAAATGAACAAAATCACTATCAATGAACAAATGAGACCCAAAGTGAGAAGAAATTAAAGAAAGTAGTAATTCAAGCTTAAAATGAACAAAATCACTATCAATAAATAAATGAGACCCAAAGTGCGCAGAAATTAAAGTAAGTACTAATTCAAGCTTAAAATGAACAAAATCACTATCAATAAGTAAATGAGACCCAAACTGAGCTGAAATTAAAGTAAGTAGTAATTTAAGCTTAAAATGAACAAAATCACTATCAATAAATAAATGAGACTTAAAGTGAGCAGCAATTGAAGTAAGTAATCAAAATATTCGTAGTAACAAACTTTAAATAAGGGGGACAAATAAGGAGCGTAGAGGTTTTAAGCTCCAATCTGCAAAACTGTGGAATTGTGTATTTCTTTGTTTTGCCAAAAGAAAAGAAGACAAGGATGCATGTTAATTTTTTGTTCCCAGGGGTACAAGCCAAAAGTCCTAGAAGATCGGAATAGGGCTCAATTGAAAGGAATTCAAAAGTTCTAGTATCCTTTTTAAGTGACTAAAAAGAATGGAGGGCAACTAGCCGCCCTCCTATCCCCTTTTTTGCCCATTATTTACATATAGCACTTACTATAGGGATGAATACAAATATTCTCTTGGGGCGGGGATTTTCTGCGAGTTTTTTTCACGGAGTTCTTTTCGTGGGAGGGAGGTTTCTGGGAGCGAACTTTTCAGGGGAAACATAATACGGGGGGGGGATTTGCTAGAACTCCTATATGAAATTTTCTTTATTGGTCTTACTTACTCAAGGGTGACCAATTTTACAAATGGATATATTCCGTAGAATTTTCAGGGGGGAATTTTCAGCGGGATCGAAATCGTCTGGAGGATTTTTCCGATTTGGGGAGGGAGATTGTCAGAGGAAGAAATTCTCCATGGAGTAGTTAGGAGTTACCTCTAACATGAAGTTACCTCCGGAGAAACTTTCCATTGAGTGGGGGGGGGGAGTTTTCGGGATGTATTTTTTTCATGGAGAGGGGATTTCCCGTAGGATTTGAAAAACAATCAGAAATTAAATAAAAAGCAAGTATTTTTTCGTATGAAAGTAGGATAGGGAGAATTTTCCAGGCGGAATTGTCTTCAGGAAATTTTTCGGAGGGGGGATTTTCTAAGAGGATGGAATTGACCGAGGGGAATTTTCCGGGAAAAGAGGGTATTTTACGCGCGTGGAGCTTTCTAAGGAGGAATTTTTCGTGGAGTAAATTTTTATGCAGAGGGGGAGGTGGATTTCCCGGCATCGTTTGAAAATAAAATCAAAAATTAAATATAACAAAAAAACTAGATTTTTTAACTGAAACTAAGGAGCAACATTATAACTTAAAACAAACAGAAATTATTCCGTATATGAGGGGCGCTGCCCTTTCCTCAACACCATGCTCTTTACGCTAAATTCGGACATTTGTCCCAATATTGTAAGAGTGACTCCTGAAACACAAGGACCGTTTAATCAGAAAAAGAAGATATTTTAAAGTACTAAAAAACATTAGAGCGAAGAGCAAAGATTTGAGGAAAGGACAGCCCCTCATCTACGGAATAGTTCCTATTCCTTTTAAATTTTGATGTTCCTCCTTATTTTCAGTTAAAAAAATACTACTTTTTTTATTTAAACCAAACCATAAGCGAACAGAAATTAGCACAAACAGGAGTAGGGCTTAGGGCTAAAGCCACCTAAGCCTTCTAAAAGCCAAAAAGTCACTTCCGTTTTACTGAAGTATTTATATATTTTAAATAGTTTCTCGTTAAAAATTTTGACGTTAGTACACACCAACGTCTAGTGCCAGATCAAAGCAAGTCTTAGAAAAGTAATTATCGCTTCTGAAACCATACCCCCATCATAATATAGAATTACCAAGCTTTGGCGATCCAGCTCAACTTTTTCATATAGTGGAGGAAAGATACGGAAAAATGGTCAAACCTCGGGGAAATTGCAACAGAATTTTTTTTACACCAAAATGTTCAGAAAAATCAGCTTAATCACACAAAAAAAAATCCCCCCAAATCCCCCTGCACAAGTATCCCCAATTCGCCCTGGAAGGGGGAAAATGAGGCGGAAAATTAATTTTTGGGGTTATAAATATTTTTGGAGTTTGAATAGTTGTTTCCTATCAAATCAAGCATGCTGAATCCAAATCTGAATTCAGATTTTAGTTTTTTAGTACCCTACTTCCCATTTCCACCCATAAAGGGCGGAGGGTGGCGGGGTAAAACTTTAATTTAAGAGGCTGCTGTATTATTTGGTTGTTTCCTATGAAACAAATGGCGGCGAATTCGAAAATGAAGTTAAAAACTTGATTTTACGTGGTCAAGTACCTCATCTTACCTAAAACGGCTGTGAAAGTTGACCAACATGAACTAGTTATTTTAATCACTTATCAGCTGATTCACCATTTTCAATCAAGCTAGGAATGGCACCTTAGAATACGAGTCTCGAACAGTTTAATTTCAAACCAGTATTCCAGAATCCCCTTCCACTTCCCCTCAGTTTGCAGTTTCCATTCCTTAGTGTCACTCTTTATAGTCAGTGGAGACATCTACCATAGTACTTGATAGAAGACTGGCGTGTTCGAGGCTATATACAATGTTTGTGCCGTTTTTTTTACTTCCGCAAAAAAAAGACAAAAGAATAAACTGGGATCTGCGATTTTTAATTGACACACTGCACAATCTCGGCTTCTGCTCTTCGTACTCAGAGGTAAAAAGATTTGAGAGACGTGGAGCAGTATATCAAACGTCGTTGGAAGAGTCCAAAGAGAAAGCAAATTTTTTTCAGTATGTAGGAGACAACGTCAATTATGATATTGCTACTATCGACGGCCTGAATACTTTTCATGGAATGGGTCTTATTGAAATGTCTACACTTGAGTTTCCGGCAACGGAGCTTTCAGTACCAAGAAAAGAAGTAAGTGGAGATGACATGAAGTCAATCGGCACCATGGCATTCTACACTTACAAAAAACCCGCCAAGTCTCAACCAAGGACTTTTGTTTGCTTGACAAAAAATGGTGACACTTATGACAAAGAATGGAGGTTGAAACGCTCTGGCTTATCTCTGGCTTTTTCAAAAGCTCATACATGAGCTGGTCGGCCTTTATATGGTCAATACACCAAAAGCAACCTCATCCGGGAAAATCGAATATTCGTTTTTCGCCAATGATTAACCACAACCCAAGCAATATCTCCTGTGTTTATTCTACACTTATGCATGCTAACGAGTGCGCTAATCGAGCTGGAAAAAACTCTAGTCATTATCTTTGACCAACCGCTTTACTGGAAGGCGAAGTGTATCGTCGATGCTGAGCCTGCCACAAGTGCTTTAAGAAGCGCTACTGTTGTCCTGGGTGGATTTCACACACGCATGAGTTTCCTAGGAGCCATTGGCTTCCTTATGGCTGACTCGGGACTTTTGGAAATCCTAAGTCAAGTATATGCGCCTAACAGTTGGCGTAGTACGTTACAAGGCAAAGCTGACTCTCGTGCAGTGGGAGGCCATGGTCTGTTGGAGGTAGCCCTTTATGCGAACCTTTTATCATCAGAACTGGGTAACAGAGCGTTTGACGGCAATGACATGCTACCGGAGCAAAATAACGTACGAGTATCTCCTTGAAGGAGATGACATCGACAAAGTGCAGGTGTCGGAAGCAGCAGAGCTTATCTATGAAATAGTTCAAAGTGCAAAAGAACGATTATCCGAGTCCAGAACTGCCCGTCTTTGGTTTCAGTATAGGGACCTGCTTGGAATCCTGAGAAAGAACCTGAGAGGTGAAAGAAGTGGCAACTTTGAGCTTTATTTACAGTCGCTGTTGGAATTGCTCCCATATATTTCTGCTTCCGGCCACAAAATTTACACGACGTCTAATTGGCTGTTCGTGCAGTCAATGCTTCAGTTGAGGAAAAAAAATTCAGGACAGTACAGAACGTTCAGGAATACCTGTTCATCCGAAGAAATGACAACTACTGGGCAGCACTTTCTCCTGATTTGGTGATCGAACAGACGTTAATGAGAAGTATGAAAACGAGTGGAGGTCTGACGAGAGATAGAGGCATGACTGAATTACAGCAGACATTTTGGACATCTGCTATGCCTACTTTGGTTCTAGTTAACGAACGCATGCAGAAACTGACTGGCCTCGCGGAGTTGACTATTGAAAATCACGCAGAAGTGATATCTTCGAGGAGAGCTAGAGACATGGCGGACATTGAAAAGATAGTTCGACACATTGAGCCCCTAGAACCCTTCAGGCAGGAATCACAGAACGTGGTTACTGGTGTCCGCGCTTCATCATCTGTAAACGCAGACGATGCCAAATCTGGGAGAAACGATTCTGTAGGATATGGAAGCAAAAGACATTGGCAAATATGTTTTCAGGAGAAAGGAGAAAGCTGTAAATATGGCTGAGGAGTCATCTGTGGTGATAAATAGCGAGAGGGTAATAGTCGACCCTGCTTTAATCTTTCAACGCCTAGCTGCAGTGGCTAGGAATAGTGGTTCTGACTTGAATGACGTTCTGTCGTTCGAGCTATGTACTTTTCCACCATCGCTATTTAGTTCGTTCAAGGTGATGAGGACAGCCGACAAAGCCTCTCTAACAAATGTACTGATGAAAACTGAGGGACTTAAGGGTCGAATGACATTGCCATCCTCCCAGAGAGTTTTGGACAGTGGCTGGCTAGTCCATAAAATCCCGTGGACTACCGTAACCACATATTCTAAGGTGGTAGGATCTTACGTAGGTTATGTCACAAGACATTTCGGCCAGGCAGCGGTAGTTTTTGACTCTTACACTGATACACCGACGACAAAAAATTGCACACAGCTGAAGAGAACCAAAGGTTTGTCGTGTGCAACGATTGAATTCTCTCCTAACATGAAGATCGTCAAAAGTAAGGAGGAATTTCTGAGAAATCCCAAAAATAAACAACGCTTCATCGACCTACTTACTGAGAGGCTGGCGAACTCAGGATGTAAAGTTCTGTATACTCAGGATGATGCTGATGTCTAAGTTTTACAAACTTCAGTCAGTTGCGCTGATACGTCATCGACCACTTTTATTGGGAATGATACCAACCTATTTGTTCTTCTGCTGTACCATGCCAAGCTTGATGCATGTGCTATCCTTATGCAGACAGACACGCATGAAAGTAATGGATGAGTGTACGACATAAAAAGGATTAAGAACAAATTAGGAACCGAAGCAGCAGAAAATCTACTCCTTTGCCACGCAATGTCTGGCTGCGATTCAACATTTAGACTTCACGGCGTAGGGAAACCAGCAGTGGTTTCCTCGTCACTTAAAGATGGGATTTTTAAGGATGCTTGCAATATCTTCATGACACCAGGATCCAACCACCAGAAGATTGTCGAAGCTGGAGAGAAAGCTTTGCTCCGCATATGCAAAGGGAAAAGCAATGAGAAGACCCTGAAGAATGTCCGGGTGCGAGCATTCACAATGCGGGTTGCAAGTGCAAATGCTTTTGTTCAGGCAGAGCGGCTTCCACCGACTTTGGCTGTCGCAAAGTATCCCTTTTTCAGGTGCTATTTTCAAATAATGAAGTGGCGAGAAACGTCAAATTCGCTAAAGCCCGAATAGTGGGGTTGGCACCTCTTTCGTCACGGAATATGTATCTTCCCATTATGACAGATGCTTCACGAGCACCGGAGAGCCTACTGAAGATGGTGTGGTGCCAGTGCACCAGCGGGTGCGAGTCGCTCAGATGCAGCTGCCGTCGGAAAGGTTTGCCATGCAGCTTTGCCTGAGGGGAATGTAAAGGGGCGTTATGCACTAACGCTGCAGCAAAACAGGATGAGGACGATAACGAAGACGAGCAGGAAGATGAATTAGCTTTAGGTTGTGCTTTAAAATCAAAAAGTTCTTGTGATTAATTTACCTGAGTTCTAAACGTTTTTCTTTTATAACTGATTGATCTGAAGTTTTGATCTCGATTAAAGAAGTGTTTTTTCAAGATATTATACTTAGCAACCCCTCATATTACAGGCCCCTTAAAGGTGGAAATGAGGTAAATAGTAAAAAAAAACTACTTTTTGACCTCATTTTTGGCAGTACGGTACTTTATTTAATATAAGATGATCCTTTAGCCGCAGGAATCCGGCAAATATTGATCTGCGTACTTTACCCCCCCCCCCGTTTCGTGAATGAAAAAATTGATACTGGGGTACGGTAAACGTGATTTCTGACGTCGGATTCGGATTCTTCATGCTTGATTTGATAGAAAACGACCACTTAAACCCAAAAACACGTCCAAATAGAAATTCTGATTTCCCCCCTTCAAAGGGGATTTCAGGAAATTGTGCAAGGGGGATTCGGGGGGATTTTTTTTGTGATTAAGCTGATTTTTCTTAACATTTTGGTGTTAAAAAAATTCTGTTGCAATTTCCCCGAGGTCAAACCGTATTTTTCCTCCACTAATATGATTTGGCGATAGTTGAATGAAAAGGAATATATTAATTGTCTCTTATGTCATGTGATAAACATGATCTTTTTTTTTAAAGAAGACAATAAATACCTTTCAAAAAACGCCAAAGCACCTGCAGCTGATCCCATATATGCAACTCGGCCCTCGGCCATTAAGAGGATTCGATCAAACATAGCATAAACTTCTGAAGATGGTTGATGAATAGTACAGATGATAGTTTTGCGCTTTGCTGCCATCTGCTTCATAGCTGTTACAACGTTTTGAGCCATATAAGAGTCAAGACCAGATGTTGGTTCATCACAGAACAGAAGGGGCGGATTAGTTATTAGCTGAAAACAGATAATGTTTAAGTGTCAACTTCACAGTAGAAAATCAGCTTGGGAAAAATTAATTACTAGAATACAGTTTTTTTCTCATTTGTCAAAATAAATTTAGCTTGTTTTTGCATGATCTTTAGTCAATAAATGGATAAATGCTCTAGCAAAAGTAGTAAAGAAAATTCTCCCGGAGGGGGGTAGGGTTTGCGTATTTTTCTTACATTAGTTAGACCGCTGGTAGAATATGCTTGTCCCGTTGGGCATTACGACCTGACTTAGGACCAGAAGGACCGCCTGGAAAGGATCCAGTACCGAGCACTACTGGCAGTGTCAAAATCTCTCAATGTCCCTTATTGCCCCCTTTTAAGACAATTTTCACTTAAAACTCTTTCAACACGCCGTGACGAATCCTGTGTCCATCTTGGTCACAATATGGTTTTTCATACATGCTTTTCTATCAACAAGAGCCGAAATCCTGCAGACACAATATCAAGTATATTAACTCACAATTATTAAATATTTATGCCTACAAACATTGTCCTGCTATAGGAAGACAGCCCATAATAGATAACTTGGCTAGGAAGACGTTTGTCAGTCCAAAAAAGACCACCAACGCAAAAATAACCCAGAAAAATATCTATCATTCAGAATCTAGTGCAAATAGTGTGTCGTTTACTAGGCAATAGTTTCCTCAAGGAGCGTCACTCCCCAAGGTCGCCCTGCAGTGCCATTTGCAGTCACGGTCCTGATTAGGTAAACTTCTGTAAAGTCCACCCTGACGCCAATATGAGGCAATGCAAGCTGGATTTTCCTTTGGATGATAGGGAGCGAGGAAGGAGATTATGGCGGAACACAGACCCCAACCATCTCGCAACACTGGAACCGCTCCAGCCTTTTATACCCAGGCCATTTTCGTCAGGGCAATCATAAACACATTTATATATGAAAAGCAGGTTCTATCCTACTCAGACTTTTGGAATGCCCAAAAACTTGCAGTACATCATCGTATTTCATCATCATAGTTTCTAATTCTAATTCATCATCATTGTGTTCTAAGCTGTTACCCCCCCCCCCCAAAAAAAAATTGTGAAATAAGTTACGAAAATCGGGTCACAAATTCTTCTTCTGATACACCTAAATTTAATATTCCTAACACTGTATAGGCCTACTAATTTAAGTAGTGTTAATTAAAATAAATAAAGAAATTTTTTGGCGAGGAACTGGTTACTTACCTCAGAGGCAAAGGCGAGCCTTTTCATTTCCCCACCGGAAATGCCTTTTAGCCTTCCCGGTATGCCAATCAGCGTATCCGCACATTTTGATAAGCCCAACTGTAAGCAAACAGAGATTAAACATTAAAAATATTGTATTCAGTTTGTTTGATAAACTATTGACAACGAGAAAACGCTATTGAACTTTTATACCTTTGAACTTGGGACTTCTCACCCTTTAAAATGGTTTTTTTTTATTTAACGAGCAGGTATGCGAAGCAGTCAAAGTGACTGTGTTCAATAAGCATATATTATAAAATGAAAAATAAAACATTCTATGGAACACTTTTTGTTCTATTTTTTTTCAAACTATTTAAGACAATATCGACTTTCTAAAATTATTGGAGAATGTCTCAAATTCAAGAGAAAATTTCGGCTTTATTTGAAAACGATCTAGAGAAAATGTTGTCTTCCTAGAGAATGTGTTGGCTTTATTTATTTTTTCCCCTGCAAAATGTCCATCAGTTTTTCTTTTATAAAACAAGATAAAGTCGAAATCGCTACAATATCTATTCGTATTAAAAATGCTTAACATGAGACAGGTAGAAAATTTGCTTTGATAACTGCAGCACCTTAAGCACTGACATACTGAATTTTACCATTACCAATTTGCTCCAAAGTAGAAAAACAACAGAATATAAGGCTACAAAGATTAATAGTCATAATATTGAACAGCCTAGTGGACTGAATGTGCTAAGTGATTGAATAGCACGCATCGTTGTGACGACCCTCGAGATCAATAAAGTTAACTAACACGGCTTAATGCTGCTGTGTTGGACTCCGGCGGATTTGTCGACCGATCAATTTTTTTTGCGGTTCTCTCTAACAAATATTGAAGTCTCTATTCAAAAAGCACAATTAATTTTGGCCCATTTTCTTATGTTTACAATAATGAGTATAAAACAAACAAACAAAATACAGGAATGTTAAGGAAGTCAATATATAGATTAATAATGGAAACTTTGAAGGAATCCCGATATCTGAAACACATAGCACGGATAGCTCCTTGATTACACTAAACTGAAAAAACGAAGTTTTTCTTATAGAAGTAAACAGCGATGTAAAACAGAGTAAAATTATTGCTAGCTGGAGACTGAAAACACAAAACCCACCAATTCGAAACAAAAATGAATAACTCTGATACCGTAAAAAAAAAAAAAAATCCTAGAGCAGTTTTTGCAGCGATAATATTTCTTATAATTTTTAACTTTGTTCTTTACTTCCATCACAAAAAATGAGTGTTCAAAATTGATGTTTTCCAGTTTTTGGTTTTTTAAATGAATAGCAAACTCAAAACAACACGAAACTTCTTACTATACTAAAGGCTGGGGTTATTAGACCCGTTTCATTGTTACAGTGTGTCTGAAGTGCGCATAGGAGGATGAATTATAAGCTTTCCAATGTAGTCTTCTAAAGGTCCTCTAAAGGTAAAGCATAAGGTCAGTTTATTCCTCGAATTTGCTACGACTAAAATCTTTTAAAAAAGTAGAAGGGCAATAGACTGAAAAGCGTACTTCCTGAATGACCTCTTCTACTCGGTTCATCCTTTCTTTAAATGGTATCCCTTTATCCATTCTCAGTTTTGCTTGAAATCGGAGATGTTCTCGAACAGTCAAAGTGCCAATAAATAAGTCAACCTGTTGAACATAGGCAGATACTCGTGTAACCGTGTCTGAATCGGCTTTTTTTCCATTTAGCAATATATCACCCCTGACTTTCAGTTTACGACTGGTCCTAAACGTGAGGGCGTTCAATAAAGTCGTTTTCCCTGCTCCACTGGCTCCCATGATGGCAACAAATTCACCAGGATGAACAACTCCACTCACTAAAAGAAACAATAAAAGACTATACATTTTGTTGCAATTAAAATTGTGCATAAAGCCTAAAGACAAATGCAGTGTTAGCAGTTTACAGCATTTTCTGTGTCAGTCATCCAACTGAAAGACAACATTTTATAGACAGTTTGCTTTAGTTTTTTAATAATCATTCCAAATTGAGCACCTATTTACATAATCTAGCAAACCTCAAAGGACATTAACCTGATTTATAGATGTGTAACTGCATCTTTGATTATTGCAACTGCAACTGCATATAGATGTGTAACACAGACAAAAGACAGAAGAAAGGAATGTAAGGGAGGGGAATACAGAGATAAGTAGAGAGAGAGAGTAAATATGACAATGAGAGTCAAGGGCACCCGCAGGGAGGGGGGCCTGAACGGGAATTTAGTCAAGACACATTTGTGAATTAAAATTATTGATCTTTTAATCAATCAACAAAAAATTAATAATTAATCAACAAATAATTCTAAATAAATTACAAATAAATGGCTTAAATTGGATAGTGAAATTTATAGTAATTAGTAAAATGGGAAAAATTGTCACAGTCCAGTGTACAATTTAAAATCCTTCTCAAGATTGCAACCGGCTCAATACGACACATTCTCCAACTTATGCGAAAGCTTTTGCCCAGATCCATAGCTGCTTAATCGACAGTATTTAATGCAATGAACATGTCGAACAGGGTATTATCGACAGTTGTCTTTTTTCAATGGTTCTATAGTGACAATACCTTCTCAACGAGTTTGACATAGTAGCTAACTGGTTAAAACTCAAAATGATACTTGACTGATCAACGATGCACTTCTTCGTATTTTTTTTTTACCACAAAATTTATTTCTCCTCCAATCTCCGCTCTTCTGGTATCTACCCCCCCCCCCCCAGAAAATGTTCTGCGGGCGCCCTTGCAGAGAGGGGGAGAGCGAGGAAGGTAAAAAGAGTGGGGGAGAGAGAAAGAGAAAAGAGAGAGAGCGAGAGGAGAGAGAGGGTGAATATGATAATGAGAGAGAGAGGAAGACGGAGAGAGACGAGAGAGCGAAGTTATTATCTATGAAGCAAAATTATCTCAGTAGAATTTTATCCTTCTTCATTGAGATCTATACATCTGACGATTATTCAATTTCCATGACTAGTGGCAACCAATATTTTACTTTTTTCTTCTTTTTTTTAAAGTAAAGGCAAAAAATACCATTGTCGACAATAATCTTCGTTGTTACTTCATGTTTCTTTAATCTCCTAAAAATGGGGCCACTCTCCGTTTTCTTTCCAACTACTTCGACTTCATTCCAAGAATAAGTTACTTGAGAGAGGTCATCAGGCATCGATATACTATGGACTTCATTCTTGGATCCATAGCTGGATATTGATTCTCCCTAAAAAATTGGATGAAGTTACAGAGTCGTGCAGTATTCTATTTAAGTTGCATTAAAGTTGGGCACTTGACTCGGAGCATTGACGTTTATTACTATATTATCCATGATACATTCTTATATTGAAATTAAGTTAAAGGATATTTAGTTAAGGAACTTAGAATCAAGGATTTTTTGAGCAGTGGATCATGAACAACATAATTCAAAATAATAATTTAAAATGCGTTAATTATACTACCCTCTTTTGTAGTACATTAAAAGAACTCTTTAGTGCTAGGGTTAAAATACTCTGAAACTGGAAATATTTCCAAGGTGTTGAGTTAAACTACTAAAACAGACCGAAACAAGCTGTGTTACCTGACTAAATAGCAACGGCTTGCACATATTAACTATTATCAAAAATAAGCAAATTATTTGAATAAGTATAAGAAATTAATGATAAAGCCTCCAAATTTTGGGGGAAGCACTGCGTGTCTGAAAGCCTTTCTTCTTGCGTATATGCCAGACAAACAACCCCCACAGATATTGGAAATCAAAAGTAAAAACAAGGTCATATTAACCCCACTGCTAGAAGTGTTAATCTTCAACCAGATCATGTATGTTGCTATTAACGACGTCTCAATTATAGTAACAAGTGAGTCAGTACTTTTTTTTCTAAAGTTTTATGATTAAGTTTTGGAACCTTATAGAAGTTTAGAAGTTTCAAATAGAAGTTTTGGAACGATGGAGTTCAGCTCAAAAAACTGATTCTCTGTATTTGTCGACCCATAATTACTCGCCCCACAAGTTTCAAGCAGATTTGCTTCTCACTCAGACTATCTGTCTTGGCTTTGTCTCCAATTGGCGAATAGCTTGATGGCAACTTGATTTTAATTCAAAAATCATGAGTCAAACCAAAAATCTCGATCATCCCTTAGTTCTATGATATCTACCTTAGTTCGGCCATAGGATGGATGGATGGGTGATAGACTATCTAACAACATGTGAATATTACATCATTTTTATACAATCCTGGAAAAGGCATATGCCAGCTTTGCCTTTCACTCAGACTATCTGTCTTGACTTTGTCTCCGCTTGGCCAATGGTTTGATGGCGACTTGGTTTTAATTGAAAAATTCAAAAAATTAAGGGAAATGAACTTCTGAAAATCAAGGCACATCCCACAATTTCCAAGCTCGTCAGCAAAACAGCACGTCTACCTTTCTTCTGGAAAAGCAGTGGTGGGATGGCTTTCAAAGAAAGGGGTTTGAACGAAAAGTAGAGTGTTGGAGGGGTGACAGGTGCACTTTACGTCTTATAGGCTATAGATCTAAAGCTAAACTGGCCTATCATGGCAAAACCCATAGAAGTAAATCATGAAAACAACTTGTCTATAGCCAGTAGGTAGAAAGAAGAAAAACAATTACCAGATGACTCACAACCTCTTTCGCAACAAGGTGTCCTCAATGTTGAAAAGGGGGAGAGTTTAAACCATAACATTTTAAACAAGGAAAAAAAAAAATCAAACTCAAGAGATAGAAGAAAAGTTGCCTCTGATGTGTGATAGGAGTAGTTCATCGATTGTGTTCTACTTCATTGGTTGTAGCTTCATGCATGCTGAATTTATTATTTTTTTTTATTCTCTTTTGATTTTTCCAAAAAAATCCAAGAAAAGAAAAAGAAAATATTCTCTTTTGGTTTGTTTAAAATTGTAAGGGTTTCAATATTTCCCTTTTTGAGCGTTGAGGACGCCATGTTTTATTGTGATGTAGGCAACAAAATTCTTTGATTTATTCTTTTTCTTCCTTCTTTTTCTAGTCCCATTTTTTCAAGATTTTGATTTTATTGATTTTGTACCTCAAATCATGCATTGAAAATTGCATTTTATTTGAAAAAAGGTGCAATATGTACACTTTTCATAAAAAAGTCGGTGGTGGGAGGAACAAAGGGCATTAGAGGGGCAATTTTTTACACCTATCACAGGGATTTAAAAATTCTTGAGTGTTTCCGGTTCAAATAAGGTGCCACATACTCACCATTCTGTTGAAACTGCTTTGCAATGGGTAGGGTGGGGGAGGCTTAGACAGCCAATGAGCAAACTTCGTGGCTCCCTTTAAGGATGTTGAAAATCTTGACGTGATTCCGATTTCGACAAAGTTCTACATGCTTACTTATGATCTAAAAAGTTGGCAGTTTTCTCTTTTTGTCATGCTTAGCAGTGTGGTATTTGTAAGTCGAGAAAACCTCGAAACTATCAAAAAGGTATAGAATGGTACGCCATCCACCCCTTTAACACCTGTGTTAATTATTCAACGACCTTAAAAGATACCTTTCCTATTTCAAAATTTTATTTATTATAGTTGACCAGCGTTCTATGATTACTACTAAGAAATGAAAAAGGCTAAGCTCCCATTTTCTGCAATGAGAGAACCATAAAAGTCTAGAAGGCAAATTTGATGCTAATCCTTTGCCTCAATCCCGAAAAAAGAAGAAAATATTAAACTTAACCAAAACCACCAACAGAAATAGCTTGTAAAAATAGATGATAGCACTTTCGGCTCCTGTAAAAATGCTCTTTTTTTGATCTTTGAACATTTGTGTTTATTGCTCCGAGAAAATATTCTGACAATACGGCTATGAGAAACTGTCACATATCTAAAACCCTTTCATATTATAACTTGAAACTGTATCTGGCTTCAACTTGAAACTGCTGCCTGCTTTACTTTCATGCATGAACGGCACTTTCGATTCAAAAGAAGAAACATGGCTGGAAGAAACGAAAGCCTGTTAAAGCAACTTCAGATAGTCCTCGCTGATAGAGAATATAAAACTTCATTTCCAGTCATATATTGCAAACTCTGGGTCAAAAATAAGCGAAAACGATACATTTTGCCCAACGGCAAGATTCTTACACTGATTAATACAATTTAGTGGTTTTAAGTAAAATAAACTTTCAGTCGGACTCATATTGCTACAATTAAAAAAAAAACCAGGAATTTCAGAAGAAAGAACAACAAAATTTACCACGTTATCAATATGATAACTGAGATTTGTAATTCCGTTTTCGCTAGACGACTTCATTGCCATGATTATATCTAAACTAAACTAAATAGGGCGTTTTTCTTTCAAGCTATCTATTTATCTATTAAAATGCGCCCTGCTCTTATCTTTCAGAACAAAGACTGATAATAAAAATAGATTATATAATAGAACCAGTCAGCATGACACGTCTTTTATATAACTGAGGTCAAATTTTAATTGTACTCAATTTTGAAGCACAATCGTACCCACAGCCAATCCACTTCTTTTCTTTTTTTTTCAAACACGTGCCTAATCCTTGTTTTATAGTATAATATTTCCCATGGAAATTGTGACACGGTAATTTCTTTAAAAAAAATGGGCAAATAATGTACATTCTCGAGTTTTCTTTGGCTTGGGGACCAAAAAAATTAAATCCTTTTCCATTATCCTCAGGGTCAAGCTCAAAACGTTAGATCTGCAAAAAAAACTTGCACACTTAGAAGTTTTCTGGAAGAAATAAGGACTCTTTTTTAAGTAGCTTTTTGTGCAAACGCCCCAATAAATTTTTTATAAATTTCAATTCCTTGAATGAATATATGAATATATGAATAATGAATGGGGAACGAGACCAAAGGGTCATAACTTCAGGATTCAAAATGTTACACCCTATTATAATTATCGAAATTTTGAATTACCAAGGCAAATGAATTTTAATGAGAAAATGATTTTTTTGGATGCTGCTTGAGCTTTAGAAAAGCTTTCTATTTCCAATGAATCGCTTTACTTTCCAACTACTAAAAATTTTTAATTTAAAGCCCAAGACAGAAAACAGTGAAATAGAAAACAACCTTTTCTTAAAAATAAACCCGTGGTTGGGAGGATACAAACCGGGGGAAAGTTTGACATTAAGAACTATCGAAAACTTAACGCGACAGTTCATTATCCAGTTTTGCTTTGTCAAAGTATAGTTTTGCCACCACAGGAGAAAAATCCCTTTCCTCTTTACGCTTCATCCAGAACGAAATTCAACTTCTTTTTGTCCCAAAACCTTTTTCTCCCAAAAAATCTTTCTTTTTGTCCCAAACCTACTTAGAGTCTGGATACACGTTCACGGAAGGACTCAGAGGAGAAGGTTCGGGCCCGGTTTTTCGCTCAGTTACATTTTTAAACTGTCGCATGGTTTTCATACAACTAAACTGTCTTCTGGCTGTTTCAAAACCTCCCACCTTCCCTCCACAGAAAAGCATTACTATGTACTTGGCATGCAGTTGACGGTTCATCCCATTACTTTCATTTCCCTGTTGAAGGTTCCTCTTGTCTTCTACTTTCTGCCCAATTTGTGTTACCGGAAAGTAGAAAAAAGATTAAATTAAAGAAATAAAAATCTTAAAAGATAAACAGTATTTGTATTAGGTCCATGTGCAAGTTACTGTAATTCATTTGGGTCAGCATGAATTGATCTTTGTAAGATTCTAGCCAAATGTTAATTGTACTGACTTACATGGTAATTACGTTGTAAAACAGGATTTTAAACAATTCTAAGAACTATTATCAGAGATTACAATTTTAAGTATTTTACTTACTGTAAATGCCTTTTTAATTCTTTCCCTCGTTTAGCAGGGGCTATATTCTCATTGACATTCTTTTTCTACTTAAATAAATGACGAGATAAAAACTATTTAGAAAAATACGAACCCTTCAAAGGATAAAAAATAGACTTTATAAATGATATTTCATTTAGGGCTTACTAGAGTACAAAATGTAAAGCCAATTGGTAAATACGAATGTTTTATTAATTTCAAAATGTTTGCATAATTTTCATCATTTGAACTCAAACATTGGAAATATGAGCTGTTTACACACACAAAAAAAGAAAACAAGAGATAAGAGAAAAAAAGCATGACAATTCTTCTCAGAGAAGATACAATAATATGTGCTTTGCACAAATTATGGTTGCCTTAAGGTTGGTTTTTAGATACGCTCAATTTGATGCTGGGACCAACCTCATTTTTGAAAGACTTCCTCCCTTTTTCTAAAATTATGAAAATTTCCTTGTGCAAATGACTTTTGATTGACAACTTCAAAATTGAAGAATTTTGCCAATCCGTTTAACGTATTATCAAAATTATGAATTACGTTTGTAGAGTTTCTGTTACTATTGAAAAGGGTGGCTACTGACCATTCACTATCGTGAACGGTTTGGCTCGCTTCGAGTTTTAATATCGCTTTTACTTTTCTTAAAACAATTAAGCAATTTGTGGTTTAATGCATACAATACCAATCACCCCATGAATATTCTAAATTCAACCCCTAAAACGAAGGAGGCTACATACCTACTTCCCTTGCTTTTAGCAAATCATTCAATATATTCCTACAGATGGGGATTTAAAGCTGAAAACTACCTAGTTACAAAAGAGCCAGGTAATTTGAGGCTAATAACGCCATATTTTTAAAGTCAGAAATCCTCCTTCTTTCTCCTTCCCAAAACAACGAAACACCTCTCCTTGTATGCTTGGCAAACTTATGCAGTTTCATAAACAGGGCTATAGCTACTAAGATGAAGGACTGTTAAACTCTAATTGTCTATCGAATGACCATATTCCCAATTTTCCACGACCAATGTGATCTTCCCTGGGAGAAATCAAATAAAAAAACAAGTTTTTTTCGACTGAAAGCAAAAAGCAATGTTAAAACTAAAAACGAGCAGAAATTATTATACTTATGAGGTTGCTGTACCCCTCCTCGATACCTTGCTCTTTACCCTAAAAATTGACTTTTTGTTCCAATTATTTAATAATGACTCCTGAAACACAAGGGCCGTTTAATTAGAACAATAAACTTTTTTTAAAGTTATAAGAAAATTCTAGCGTAAAGAGCGAGAGTAATGATAGTGTACGATAGATGGTATAAAGCGACCAAAACCTCCCATATTATGGACCTATAAAGCGATCAAACATGATTTGAAACTGTGGTTGAGATTGTATAATGCAATCAGACTGGTTTACATGATATGTGCTTTAGCAACTTCCTTCATCCGTCATCATAGCATGTTTTTTTTTCTTTCCTGGTTCAATAACCAAAATTCCTTATATTGCGTATTCAAAGGATGGTCTCATTCTAGAAATACTGGTTTACACCTGGAGGGCTTATACTCGTGTTTTCCCGTTATAAATTAAGATGCAATTGGTCATTCTGTATCAGTTTATTAATAGAACTTATATTAAACCTATTAGAATCAAACTTATTCGTTATAATGGACAACAAAAGAATAGCGACGGTAAGTAGATATACATTATTCTTGATTTATCATAAGAACATAACCCCCCCCCCCCTTTTTTTTATTCCTATAGCTAGCAATTAACTATCTATCATCTGGGTTTCGCACAGAAAGCGAACTCCTGTAACTACATGACGCAAACCCTCGAAGTAAACAATCATAATTACATATCTACGATAAAATTTGCATGCGCTATAACAGCTGTTTAGATATTTTGGCTAAAAGGGTACTTTTCTCGCTTCTCGTGAAAATTCCAATCCATATTTCCCTGCAGTCTTAATTAGGGAAACTCGATGAAAGGAACATTGCCTACTCAGCTAATAATCAGGGTAAATTATTCTAGAGAAAAAAAGAGGAGTTGGGGAAGGGGTGCAATCCCCACCATTAATATTCTGAATAAATTTCAAGCGTAACTAATACTTGAAATTGTATTTTTTTTTTCATGTATCGTACTTAAAAATGTGTTTTATAGCATTCCATACAGGTATAGGCTATTTGGCTTTAAATAATTCTTATGTATCTTACAGAAATATCACGTTTTTAAGAGCATAATTGAACAATACGTCTCCTTTAGATACAAACAATATCGTTAATGTATTTGGAGTGGGCTTTGGAGTGGTGGGAGGGGTGCAATCCCCACCGTTAATATTCTGAATAAATTTCAATCGTAACTAATACTTGAAATTGTATTTTTTTTTCATGTATCGTATTTAAAAATGTGTTTTATGGCATTCCATAGAGGTATAGGCTATTTGGCTTTAAATGTTTCTTATGTACCTTACAGAAATATCATTTTTCATGTATCGTATTTAAAAATGTGTTTTATGGCATTCCATACAGGTATAGACTATTTGGCTTTAAATGTTACTTATGTACCTTACAGAAATATCATTTTTCATGTATCGTATTTAAAAATGTGTTTTATGGCATTCCCAGCTACAGGTATAGACTATTTGGCTTTAAATGTTTCTTATGTACCTTACAGAAATATCATTTTTCATGTATCGTATTTAAAAATGTGTTTTATGGCATTCCATACAGGTATAGACTATTTGGCTTTAAATGTTACTTATGTACCTTACAGAAATATCATTTTTCATGTATCGTATTTAAAAATGTGTTTTATGGCATTCCATACAGGTATAGACTATTTGGCTTTAAATGTTACTTATGTACCTTACAGAAATATCATTTTTCATGTATCGTATTTAAAAATGTGTTTTATGGCATTCCATAGAGGTATAGACTATTTGGCTTTAAATGTTACTTATGTACCTTACAGAAATATCATTTTTCATGTATCGTATTTAAAAATGTGCTTTATGGCATTCCATACAGGTATAGACTATTTGGCTTTAAATGTTACTTATGTACCTTACAGATATATCATTTTTCATGTATCGTATTTAAAAATGTGTTTTATGGCATTCCATACAGGTATAGACTATTTGGCTTTAAATGTTACTTATGTACCTTACAGAAATATCATTTTTCATGTATCGTATTTAAAAATGTGTTTTATGGCATTCCATACAGGTATAGACTATTTGGCTTTAAATGTTACTTATGTACCTTACAGAAATATCATTTTTCATGTATCGTATTTAAAAATGTGTTTTATGGCATTCCATACAGGTATAGACTATTTGGCTTTAAATGTTACTTATGTACCTTACAGAAATATCATTTTTCATGTATCGTATTTAAAAATGTGTTTTATGGTATTCCATACAGGTATAGACTATTTGGCTTTAAATGTTACTTATGTACCTTACAGAAATATCATTTTTCATGTATCGTATTTAAAAATGTGTTTTATGGCATTCCATAGAGGTATAGACTATTTGGCTTTAAATGTTACTTATGTACCTTACAGAAATATCATTTTTCATGTATCGTATTTAAAAATGTGTTTTATGGCATTCCATACAGGTATAGACTATTTAGCTTTAAATGTTACTTATTTACCTTACAGAAATATCATTTTTCATGTATCGTATTTAAAAATGTGTTTTATGGCATTCCATACAGGTATAGACTATTTGGCTTTAAATGTTACTTTATGTACCTTACATAAATATCATTTTTCATGTATCGTATTTAAAAATGTGTTTTATGGCATTCCATAGAGGTATAGGCTATTTGGCTTTAAATGTTACTTATGTACCTTACAGAAATATCATTTTTCATGTATCGTATTTAAAAATGTGTTTTATGGCATTCAATAGAGGTATAGACTATTTGGCTTTAAATGTTACTTATGTACCTTACAGAAATATCATTTTTCATGTATCGTATTTAAAAATGTGTTTTATGGCATTCCATACAGGTATAGACTATTTGGCTTTAAATGTTACTTATGTACCTTACAGAAATATCATTTTTCATGTATCGTATTTAAAAATGTGTTTTATGGCATTCCATACAGGTATAGACTATTTGGCTTTAAATGTTACTTATGTACCTTACAGAAATATCATTTTTCATGTATAGTATTTAAAAATGTGTTTTATGGCATTCCATACAGGTATAGACTATTTGGCTTTAAATGTTACTTATGTACCTTACAGAAATATCATTTTTCATGTATCGTATTTAAAAATGTGTTTTATGGCATTCCATACAGGTATAGACTATTTGGCTTTAAATGTTACTTTATGTACCTTACAGAAATATCATTTTTCATGTATCGTATTTAAAAATGTGTTTTATGGCATTCCATACAGGTATAGACTATTTGGCTTTAAATGTTACTTATGTACCTTACAGAAATATCATTTTTCATGTATCGTATTTAAAAATGTGTTTTATGGCATTCCATACGAGGTATAGACTATTTGGCTTTAAATGTTACTTATGTACCTTACAGAAATATCATTTTTCATGTATCGTATTTAAAAATGTGTTTTATGGCATTCCATACAGGTATAGACTATTTGGCTTTAAATGTTACTTATGTACCTTACAGAAATATCATTTTTCATGTATCGTATTTAAAAATGTGTTTTATGGCATTCCATACAGGTATAGACTATTTGGCTTTAAATGTTACTTATGTACCTTACAGAAATATCACTTTTTAAGGCATAATTGAATATCGTCACCTTTAGATACAAACAATATCGTAATGTATTTGAGTGGCTTTGAGTGGTGAGGCAATCCCACCATTAATATTCTGAATAAATTTCATCGAATATCTTAATTGTATTTTTTTCAGTATCGTATTTAAAAATGTGTTTTAGCATTCATAGAGGTATAGCTATTGGCTTTAAATGTTTCTTATGTACCTTACAGAAATATCATTTTTCATGTATCGTATTTAAAAATGTGTTTTATGGCATTCCATACAGGTATAGACTATTTGGCTTTAAATGTTACTTATGTACCTTACAGAAATATCATTTTTCATGTATCGTATTTAAAAATGTGTTTTATGGCATTCCATACAGGTATAGACTATTTGGCTTTAAATGTTACTTATGTACCTTACAGAAATATCATTTTTCATGTATCGTATTTAAAAATGTGTTTTATGGCATTCCATACAGGTATAGACTATTTGGCTTTAAATGTTTCTTATGTACCTTACAGAAATATCATTTTTCATGTATCGTATTTAAAAATGTGTTTTATGGCATTCCATACAGGTATAGACTATTTGGCTTTAAATGTTACTTATGTACCTTACAGAAATATCATTTTTCATGTATCGTATTTAAAAATGTGTTTTATGGCATTCCATACAGGTATAGACTATTTGGCTTTAAATGTTACTTATGTACCTTACAGAAATATCATTTTTCATGTATCGTATTTAAAAATGTGTTTTATGGCATTCCATACAGGTATAGACTATTTGGCTTTAAATGTTACTTATGTACCTTACAGAAATATCATTTTTCATGTATCGTGTTTAAAAATGAGTTTTATGGCATTCCATAGAGGTATAGGCTATTTGGCTTTAAATGTTACTTATGTACCTTACAGAAATATCATTTTTCATGTATCGTATTTAAAAATGTGTTTTATGGCATTCCATACAGGTATAGACTATTTGGCTTTAAATGTTACTTATGTACCTTACAGAAATATCATTTTTCATGTATCGTATTTAAAAATGTGTTTTATGGCATTCCATACAGGTATAGACTATTTGGCTTTAAATGTTACTTATGTACCTTACAGAAATATCATTTTTCATGTATCGTATTTAAAAATGTGTTTTATGGCATTCCATACAGGTATAGACTATTTGGCTTTAAATGTTACTTATGTACCTTACAGAAATATCATTTTTCATGTATCGTATTTAAAAATGTGTTTTATGGCATTCCATACAGGTATAGACTATTTGGCTTTAAATGTTACTTATGTACCTTACAGAAATATCATTTTTCATGTATCGTATTTAAAAATGTGTTTTGTGGCATTCCATACAGGTATAGACTATTTGGCTTTAAATGTTACTTATGTACCTTACAGAAATATCATTTTTCATGTATCGTATATAAAAATGTGTTTTATGGCATTCCATACAGGTATAGACTATTTGGCTTTAAATGTTACTTATGTACCTTACAGAAATATTACTTTTTTAAGAGCATAATTGAACAATACGTCTCCTTTAGATACAAACAATATCGTTAATGTATTTGGAGTGGGCTTTGGAGTGGTGGGAGGGGTGCAATCCCCACCATTAATATTCTGAATAAATTTCAATCGTAACTAATACTTGAAATTGTATTTTTTTTCATGTATCGTATTTAAAAATGTGTTTTATGGCATTCCATAGAGGTATAGACTATTTGGCTTTAAATGTTTCTTATGTACCTTACAGAAATATCATTTTTCATGTATCGTATTTAAAAATGTGTTTTATGGCATTCCATACAGGTATAGACTATTTGGCTTTAAATGTTACTTATGTATCTTACAGAAATATCACTTTTTTAAGAGCATAATTGAACAATACGTCTCCTTTAGATACAAACAATATCGTTAATGTATTTGGAGTGGGCTTTGAGTGGTGGGGGTGCAACCCCACCATTAATATTCTGAATAAATTTCAATCGTAACTAATACTTGAAATTGTATTTTTTCATGTATCGTATTTAAATGTGTTTTATGGCATTCCATAGAGGTATAGGCTATTTGGCTTTAAATGTTTCTTATGTACCTTACAGAAATATCATTTTTCATGTATCGTATTTAAAAATGTGTATTTATGTAGCATTCCATACAGGTATAGACTATTTGGCTTTAAATGTTACTTATGTACCTTACAGAAATATCATTTTTCATGTATCGTATTTAAAAATGTGTTTTATGGCATTCCATACAGGTATAGACTATTTGGCTTTAAATGTTACTTATGTACCTTACAGAAATATCATTTTTCACGTATCGTATTTAAAAATGTGTTTTATGGCATTCCATAGAGGTATAGTCTATTTGGCTTTAAATGTTACTTATGTACCTTACAGAAATATCATTTTTCATGTATCGTATTTAAAAATGTGTTTTATGGCATTCTATACAGGTATAGACTATTTGGCTTTAAATGTTACTTATGTACCTTACAGAAATATCATTTTTCATGTATCGTATTTAAAAATGTGTTTTATGGCATTCCATACAGTTATAGACTATTTGGCTTTAAATGTTACTTATGTACCTTACAGAAATATCATTTTTCATGTATCGTATTTAAAAATGTGTTTTATGGCATTCCATACAGGTATAGACTATTTGGCTTTAAATGTTACTTATGTACCTTACAGAAATATCATTTTTCATGTATCGTATTTAAAAATGTGTTTTATGGCATTCCATACAGGTATAGACTATTTGGCTTTAAATGTTACTTATGTACCTTACAGAAATATCATTTTTCATGTATCGTATTTAAAAATGAGTTTTATGGCATTCCATAGAGGTATAGGCTATTTGGCTTTAAATGTTACTTATGTACCTTACAGAAATATCATTTTTCATGTATCGTATTTAAAAATGTGTTTTATGGCATTCCATACAGGTATAGACTATTTGGCTTTAAATGTTACTTATGTACCTTACAGAAATATCATTTTTCATGTATCGTATTTAAAAATGTGTTTTATGGCATTCCATAGAGGTATAGACTATTTGGCTTTAAATGTTACTTATGTACCTTACAGAAATATCATTTTTCATGTATCGTATTTAAAAATGTGTTTTATGGCATTCCATACAGGTATAGACTATTTGGCTTTAAATGTTACTTATGTACCTTACAGAAATATCATTTTTCATGTATCGTATTTAAAAATGTGTTTTATGGCATTCCATACAGGTATAGACTATTTGGCTTTAAATGTTACTTATGTACCTTACAGAAATATCATTTTTCATGTATCGTATTTAAAAATGTGTTTTATGGCATTCCATACAGGTATAGACTATTTGGCTTTAAATGTTACTTATGTACCTTACAGAAATATCATTTTTCATGTATCGTATTTAAAAATGTGTTTTATGGCATTCCATAGAGGTATAGACTATTTAGCTTTAAAAGTTTCTTATGTACCTTACAGAAATATAATTTTTCATGTATCGTATTTAAAAATGTGTTTTATGGCATTCCATACAGGTATAGACTATTTGGCTTTAAATGTTACTTATGTACCTTACAGAAATATCATTTTTCATGTATCGTATTTAAAAATGTGTTTTATGGCAGTCCATACAGTTATAGACTATTTTTATTTAAATTTTACTTTATGTACCATACAGAAATATCATTTTTCATGTATCGTGTTTAAAAATGTGTTTTATGTAATTCCATAGAGGTATAGACTATTTGGATTTATATGTTACTCATGTACCTTACAGAAATATAATTTTTCATGTATCGTATTTAAAAATGTGTTTTATGTCATTCCATAGAGGTATAGACTATTTGGCTTTAAATGTTTCTTGTGTACCTTACAGAAATATCATTTTTCATGTATCGTATTTAAAAATGTGTTTTATGGCATTCCATACAGGTATAGACTATTTGGCTTTAAATGTTACTTATGTACCTTACAGAAATATCATTTTTCATGTATCATATTTAAAAATGTCTTTTATGGCATTCCATAGAGGTATAGGCTATTTGGCTTTAAATGTTACTTATGTACCTTACAGAAATATAATTTTTCATGTATCGTATTTAAAAATGTGTTTTATGGCATTCCATACGGGTATAGACTATTTGGCTTTAAATGTTACTTATGTACCTCACAGAAATATCATTTTTCATGTATCGTATTTAAAAATGTGTTTTATGGCATTCCATACAGGTATAGACTATTTGGCTTTAAATGTTACTTATGTACCTTACAGAAATATCATTTTTCATGTATCATATTTAAAAATGTCTTTTATGGCATTCCATAGAGGTATAGGCTATTTGGCTTTAAATGTTACTTATGTACCTTACAGAAATATCATTTTTCATGTATCGTATTTAAAAATGTGTTTTATGGCATTCCATACAGGTATAGACTATTTGGCTTTAAATGTTACTTATGTACCTTACAGAAATATCATTTTTCATGTATCGTATTTAAAAATGTGTTTTATGGCATTCCATACAGGTATAGACTATTTAGCTTTAAAAGTTTCTTATGTACCTTACAGAAATATCATTTTTCTTGTATCGTATTTAAAAATGTGTTTTATGGCATTCCATACAGGTATAGACTATTTGGCTTTAAATGTTACTTATGTACCTTACAGAAATATAATTTTTCATGTATCGTATTTAAAAATGTGTTTTATGGCATTCCATACAGGTATAGACTATTTGGCTTTAAATGTTACTTATGTACCTTACAGAAATATCATTTTTAATTTATCATATTTAAAAATGTGTTTTATGGCATTCCATACAGGTATAGACTATTTGGCTTTAAATGTTACTTATGTACCTTACAGAAATATCATTTTTCATGTATCGTATTTAAAAATGTGTTTTATGGAATTCCATACAGGTATAGACTATTTGGCTTTAAATGTTACTTATGTACCTTACAGAAATATCATTTTTCATGTATCGTATTTAAAAATGTGTTTTATGGCATTCCATACAGGTATAGACTATTTGGCTTTAAATGTTACTTATGTACCTTACAGAAATATTACTTTTTTAAGAGCATAATTGAACAATACGTCTCCTTTAGATACAAACAATATCGTTAATGTATTTGGAGTGGGCTTTGGAGTGGTGGGAGGGGTGCAATCCCCACCATTAATATTCTGAATAAATTTCAATCGTAACTAATACTTGAAATTGTATTTTTTTTTCATGTATCGTATTTAAAAATGTGTTTTATGGCATTCCATAGAGGTATAGGCTATTTGGCTTTAAATGTTTCTTATGTACCTTACAGAAATATCATTTTTCATGTATTGTATTTAAAAATGTGTTTTATGGCATTCCATACAGGTATAGACTATTTGGCTTTAAATGTTACTTATGTACCTTACAGAAATATCATTTTTCATGTATCGTGTTTAAAAATGTGTTTTATGGCATTCCATAGAGGTATAGACTATTTGGCTTTAAATGTTTCTTATGTACCTTACAGAAATATAATTTTTCATGTATCGTATTTAAAAATTTGTTTTATGGCATTCCATAGAGGTATAGACTATTTGGCTTTAAATGTTACTTATGTACCTTACAGAAATATCATTTTTCATGTATCGTATTTAAAAATGTGTTTTATGGCATTCCATACAGGTATAGACTATTTGGCTTTAAGTGTTACTTATGTACCTTACAGAAATATCATTTTTCATGTATCGTATTTAAAAATGTGTTTTATGGCATTCCATACAGGTTTAGACTATTTGGCTTTAAATGTTACTTATGTACCTTACAGAAATATCATTTTTCATGTATCGTATTTAAAAATGTGTTTTATGGCATTCCATACAGGTATAGACTATTTGGCTTTAAATGTTACTTATGTAACTTACAGAAATATCACTTTTTTAAGAGCATAATTGAACAATACGTCTCCTTTAGATACAAACAATATCGTTAATGTATTTGGAGTGGGCTTTGGAGTGGTGGGAGGGGTGCAATCCCCACCATTAATATTCTGAATAAATTTCAATCGTAACTAATACTTGAAATTGTATTTTTTTTTCATGTATCGTATTTAAAAATGTGTTTTATGGCATTCCATAGAGGTATAGGCTATTTGGCTTTAAATGTTTCTTATGTACCTTACAGAAATATCATTTTTCATGTATCGTATTTAAAAATGTGTTTTATGGCATTCCATACAGGTATAGACTATTTGGCTTTAAATGTTACTTATGTACCTTACAGAAATAGCATTTTTCATGTATCGTATTTAAAAATGTGTTTTATGGCATTCCATACAGGTATAGACTATTTGGCTTTAAATGTTACTTATGTACCTTACAGAAATATAATTTTTCATGTATCGTATTTAAAAATGTGTTTTATGGCATTCCATACAGGTATAGACTATTTGGCTTTAAATGTTACTTATGTACCTTACAGAAATATCATTTTTCATGTATCGTATTTAAAAATGTGTTTTATGGCATTCTATACAGGTATAGACTATTTGGCTTTAAATGTTACTTATGTACCTTACAGAAATATCATTTTTCATGTATTGTATTTAAAAATGTGTTTTATGGCATTCCATACAGGTATAGACTATTTGGCTTTAAATGTTAATTATGTACCTTACAGAAATATCATTTTTCATGTATCGTATTTAAAAATGTGTTTTATGGCATTCCATAGAGGTATAGTCTATTTGGCTTTAAATGTTACTTATGTACCTTACAGAAATATCATTTTTCATGTATCGTATTTAAAAATGTGTTTTATGGCATTCCATACAGGTATAGACTATTTGGCTTTAAATGTTACTTATGTACCTTACAGAAATATCATTTTTCATGTATCGTATTTAAAAATGTGTTTTATGGCATTCCATAGAGGTATAGACTATTTGGCTTTAAATGTTACTTATGTACCTTACAGAAATATCATTTTTCATGTATCGTATTTAAAAATGTATTTTATGGCATTCCATACAGGTATAGACTATTTGGCTTTAAATGTTACTTATGTACCTTACAGAAATATCATTTTTCATGTATCGTATTTAAAAATGTGTTTTATTGCATTCCATAGAGGTATAGACTATTTGGCTTTAAATGTTACTTATGTACCTTACAGAAATATCATTTTTCATGTATCGTATTTAAAAATGTGTTTTATGGCATTCCATACAGGTATAGACTATTTGGCTTTAAATGTTACTTATGTACCTTACAGAAATATCATTTTTCATGTATCGTATTTAAAAATGTGTTTTATGGCATTCCATACAGGTATAGACTATTTGGCTTTAAATGTTACTTATGTACCTTACAGAAATATCACTTTTTTAAGAGCATAATTGAACAATACGTCTCCTTTAGATACAAACAATATCGTTAATGTATTTGGAGTGGGCTTTGGAGTGGTGGGAGGGGTGCAATCCCCACCATTAATATTCTGAATAAATTTCAATCGTAACTAATACTTGAAATTGTATTTTTTTTTCATGTATCGTATTTAAAAATGTGTTTTATGGCATTCCATAGAGGTATAGGCTATTTGGCTTTAAATGTTTCTTATGTACCTTACAGAAATATCATTTTTCATGTATCGTATTTAAAAATGTGTTTTATGGCATTCCATTCAGGTATAGACTATTTGGCTTTAAATGTTACTTATGTACCTTACAGAAATATTATTTTTTTAAGAGCATAATTGAACAATACGTCTCCTTTAGATACAAACAATATCGTTAATGTATTTGGAGTGGGCTTTGGAGTGGTGGGAGGGGTGCAATCCCCACCATTAATATTTTGAATAAATTTCAATCGTAACTAATACTTAAAATTGTATTTTTTTTTTCATGTATCGTATTTAAAAATGTGTTTTATGGCATTCCATAGAGGTATAGGCTATTTGGCTTTAAATGTTTCTTATGTACCTTACAGAAATATCATTTTTCATGTATCGTATTTAAAAATGTGATTTATGGCATTCCATACAGGTATAGACTATTTGGCTTTAAATGTTACTTATGTACCTTACAGAAATATCATTTTTCATGTATCGTATTTAAAAATGTGTTTTATGGCATTCCATACAGGTATAGACTATTTGGCTTTAAATGTTTCTTATGTACCTTACAGAAATATCATTTTTCATGTATCGTATTTAAAAATGTGTTTTATGGCATTCCATACAGGTATAGACTATTTGGCTTTAAATGTTACTTGTGTACCTTACAGAAATATCATTTTTCATGTATCGTATTTAAAAATGTGTTTTATGGCATTCCATACAGGTATAGACTATTTAGCTTTAAATGTTACTTATGTACCTTACAGAAATATCATTTTTCATGTATAATATTTAAAAATGTGTTTTATGGCATTCCATAGAGGTATAGACTATTTGGCTTTAAATGTTACTACAGAAATGTACCTTACAGAAATATCATTTTTCATGTATCGTATTTAAAAATGTGTTTTATGGCATTCCATACAGGTATAGACTATTTGGCTTTAAATATTACTTATGTACCTTACAGAAATATCATTTTTCATGTATCGTATTTAAAAATGTGTTTTATGTCATTCCATAGAGGTATAGACTATTTGGCTTTAAATGTTACTTATGTACCTTACAGAAATATAATTTTTCATGTATCGTATTTAAAAATGTGTTTTATGGCATTCCATAGGGGTATAGACTATTTGGCTTTAAATGTTACTTATGTACCTTACAGAAATATCATTTTTCATGTATCGTATTTAAAAATGTGTTTTATGTCATTACATAAAGGTATAGTCTATTTGGCTTTAAATGTTACTTATGTACCTTACAGAAATATCATTTTTCATGTATCGTATTTAAAAATGTGTTTTATGTCATTCTATACAGGTATAGACTATTTGGCTTTAAATGTTACTTATGTACCTTACAGAAATATCATTTTTCATGTATTGTATTTAAAAATGTGTTTTATGGCATTCCATACAGGTATAGACTATTTAGCTTTAAAAGTTACTTATGTACCTTACAGAAATATAATTTTTCATGTATCGTATTTAAAAATGTGTTTTATGGCATTCCATACAGGTATAGACTATTTGGCTTTAAATGTTACTTATGTACCTTACAGAAATATCATTTTTCATGTATCGTATTTAAAAATGTGTTTTATGGCATTCCATACAGGTATAGACTATTTGGCTTTAAATGTTACTTATGTACCTTACAGAAATATCATTTTTCATGTATCGTATCTAAAAATGTGTTTTATGGCATTCCATACAGGTATAGACTATTTGGCTTTAAATGTTACTTATGTACCTTACAGAAATATCATTTTTCATGTATCGTATTTAAAAATGTGTTTTATGGCATTCTATACAGGTATTGACTATTTGGCTTTAAATGTTACTTATGTACCTTACAGAAATATCATTTTTCATGTATCGTATTTAAAAATGTGTTTTATGGCATTCCATACAGGTATAGACTATTTGGCTTTAAATGTTACTTATGTACCTTACAGAAATATCATTTTTCATGTATCGTATTTAAAAATGTGTTTTATGGCATTCCATACAGGTATAGACTATTTGGCTTTAAATGTTACTTATGTACCTTACAGAAATATCATTTTTCATGTATCGTATTTAAAAATGTGTTTTATGGCATTCCATACAGGTATAGACTATTTGGCTTTAAATGTTTCTTATGTACCTTACAGAAATATCATTTTTCATGTATCGTATTTAAAAATGTGTTTTATGGCATTCCATACAGGTATAGACTATTTGGCTTTAAATGTTACTTATGTACCATACAGAAATATCATTTTTCATGTATCGTATTTAAAAATGTGTTTTATGGCATTCCATAGAGGTATAGTCTATTTGGCTTTAAATGTTACTCATGTACCTTACAGAAATATCATTTTTCATGTATCGTATTTAAAAATGTGTTTTATGGCATTCCATAGGGGTATAGACTATTTGGCTTTAAATGTTACTTATGTACCTTACAGAAATATAATTTTTCATGTATCGTATTTAAAAATGTGTTTTATGGCATTCCATAGAGGTATAGTCTATTTGGCTTTAAATGTTACTTATGTACCTTACAGAAATATCATTTTTCATGTATCGTATTTAAAAATGTGTTTTATGGCATTCCATAGAGGTATAGACTATTTGGCTTTAAATGTTACTTATGTACCTTACAGAAATATCATTTTTCATGTATCGTATTTAAAAATGTGTTTTATGGCATTCCATACAGGTATAGACTATTTGGCTTTAAATGTTACTTTATGTACCTTACAGAAATATCATTTTTCATGTATCGTATTTAAAAATGTGTTTTATGGCATTCCATAGAGGTATAGACTATTTGGCTTTAAATGTTACTTATGTACCTTACAGAAATATCATTTTTCATGTATCGTATTTAAAAATGTGTTTTATGGCATTCCATAGAGGTATAGACTATTTGGCTTTAAATGTTACTTATGTACCTTACAGAAATATCATTTTTCATGTATCGTATTTAAAAATGTGTTTTATGGCATTCCATACAGGTATAGACTATTTGGCTTTAAATGTTACTTATGTACCTTACAGAAATATCATTTTTCATGTATCGTATTTAAAAATGTGTTTTATGGCATTCCATACGGGTATAGACTATTTGGCTTTAAATGTTACTTATGTACCTTATAGAAATATCATTTTTCATGTATCGTATTTAAAAATGTGTTTTATGGCATTCCATACAGGTATAGACTATTTGGCTTTAAATGTTACTTATGTACCATACAGAAATATCATTTTTCATGTATCGTGTTTAAAAATGTTTTTTATGGCATTCCATAGAGGTATAGTCTATTTGGCTTTAAATGTTACTCATGTAACTTACAGAAATATCATTTTTCATGTATCGTATTTAAAAATGTGTTTTATGGCATTCCATACAGGTATAGACTATTTGGCTTTAAATGTTACTTATGTACCTTACAGAAATATCATTTTTCATGTATTGTATTTAAAAATGTGTTTTATGGCATTCCATACAGGTATAGACTATTTGGCTTTAAATGTTACTTATGTACCTTACAGAAATATCATTTTTCATGTATCGTGTTTAAAAATGTGTTTTATGGCATTCCATAGAGGTATAGGCTATTTGGCTTTAAATGTTACTTATGTACCTTACAGAAATATCATTTTTCATGTATCGTATTTAAAAATGTGTTTTATGGCATTCCATACAGGTATAGACTATTTGGCTTTAAATGTTACTTATGTACCTTACAGAAATATCATTTTTCATGTATCGTATATAAAAATGTGTTTTATGGCATTCCATACAGGTATAGACTATTTGGCTTTAAATGTTACTTATGTACCTTACAGAAATATCATTTTTCATGTATCGTATTTAAAAATGTGTTTTATGGCATTCCATAGAGGTATAGACTATTTGGCTTTAAATGTTACTTATGTACCTTACAGAAATATCATTTTTCATGTATCGTATTTAAAAATGTGTTTTATGGCATTCCATAGAGGTATAGACTATTTAGCTTTAAAAGTTACTGATGTACCTTACAGAAATATAATTTTTAATGTATAGTATTTAAAAATGTGTTTTATGGCATTCCATAGAGGTATAGGCTATTTGGCTTTAAATGTTACTTATGTACCTTACAGAAATATCATTTTTCATGTATCGTATTTAAAAATGTGTTTTATGGCATTCCATACGGGTATAGACTATTTGTCTTTAAATGTTACTTATGTACCTTACAGAAATATCATTTTTCATGTATCGTATTTAAAAATGTGTTTTATGGCATTCAATACAGGTATAGACTATTTGGCTTTAAATGTTACTTATGTATCTTACAGAAATATCACTTTTTTAAGAGCATAATTGAACAATACGTCTCCTTTAGATACAAACAATATCGTTAATGTATTTGGAGTGGGCTTTGGAGTGGTGGGAGGGGTGCAATCCCCACCATTAATATTTTGAATAAATTTCAATCGTAACTAATACTTAAAATTGTATTTTTTTTTTCATGTATCGTATTTAAAAATGTGTTTTATGGCATTCCATAGAGGTATAGACTATTTGGCTTTAAATGTTTCTTATGTACCTTACAGAAATATCATTTTTCATGTATCGTATTTAAAAATGTGATTTATGGCATTCCATTCAGGTATAGACTATTTGGCTTTAAATGTTACTTATGTACCTTACAGAAATATCATTTTTCGTGTATCGTATTTAAAAATGTGTTTTATGGCATTCCATACAGGTATAGACTATTTGGCTTTAAATGTTTCTTATGTACCTTACAGAAATATAATTTTTCATGTATCGTATTTAAAAATGTGTTTTATGGCATTCCATACAGGTATAGACTATTTGGCTTTAAATGTTACTTATGTACCTTACAGAAATATCATTTTTCATGTATCGTATTTAAAAATGTGTTTTATGGCATTCCATACAGGTATAGACTATTTGGCTTTAAATGTTACTTATGTACCTTACAGAAATATTACTTTTTTAAGAGCATAATTGAACAATACGTCTCCTTTAGATACAAACAATATCGTTAATGTATTTGGAGTGGGCTTTGGAGTGGTGGGAGGGGTGCAATCCCCGCCATTAATATTCTGAATAAATTTCAAGCGCAGCTAATAGTTGATGAGGGTAAAGTATTTAGTTAAATAATGCTAGGAGGGGGGAATTAAGTTTTGAGGGAGGTGTAAAATGATACTTATTTAATACTCTGGTAAACAGGTGACTAGAAAAGACTGAGATTGATTTTTATTTCCAAGACTCTGATATTCAAACATCAAGTCAAAAGCGACCAAAGCTGGATGGCAAGACTAGCACTACTGAAATGGACACAATCAGAAGCATGAACATGGCGAGGAGAAGTATGATCCATTTTGCACCTCGAATAGTTTATACCGAGCTACCTATAACTTCCATGGTAAGCACCATTTATCAGATAGCTTTCAACTTTATAGCACACTCTCAATTTCGATTTGTAAATTCCGTTTTTAAACAAGTTGTTTATCGCTTAACTTTTACATTCGGCTCAGAGATGGCGTTCATGTAACTAAGTTAAAATTGATCAAGCTCTATTTTGGGTACTTTATATTGGGTAAGGGGTGGGGGGGCGAGTATTTACTCAATATAATGCTAGGAGGGGGAATTAAGTTTTGATGGTGGGGTGAAAAATTGGTAGTCTTTTAACTTTATAAAGGGGTGTTGTAGAAAAGGGGGGAGGGGTGGGGAAGAAAACCATAACTTTGCTAAAATGACTTTTGGTACTTATTTAGTAGCAGGTAAACACACGAGTGATGCTATAACGAAATGGTTCATTGGAAAAATAGGTTGCCACTTCTTACTGAGCTAATGCTAACCCCTCGAAAGATATTTTTTTATTGTATTTTATTGCTATTAACCAAACGTTGTGTTGTGTTGTGTGTGTGTCATAGCAACTAGTGAATATGTGTCGGGCTTTTTTCTGCTCAAATATTTTCAGTTAAAATAATATCTTATAAAATGGTCAAAGTTAAAATTGATCAAGCTCTATTTTGGGTACTTTATATTGGGTGAGGGGTGGGGGGCGAGTATTTACTCAATATAATGCTAGGAGGGGGAATTAAGTTGTGATGGTGGGGTTAAAAATTGGAAGTCTTTTAACTTTATAAAGGGGTGTTGTAGAAAAGGGGGGTTGGGAAAAAAATCATAACTTTGCTACATGACTTTTGGTATTTATTTAGTAGCAGGTAAACACACGAGTGATACTATAACGAAATGGTTCATTGGAAAAATAGGTTGCCACTTCTTACTGAGCTAATCCTAACCCCTCGACAGATATTTTTTTTATTGCATTGCTATTAGCCAAACGTGTTGTGTTGTGTTGTGTGTGTGTCATAGCAACTAGTGAGTATGTATCGGACTTTTTTCTGCTCAAATATTTTCAGTTAAAATGATATCATAAAAAATGGTAAAATAAAAAATTGATCAAGCTCTATTGGGTGAGGGGTGGGGCAAGTATTTGTGAGGGGTGTGGGGTGGTATTTAGGTGTGGGGTGGGGCAAGTATTTAGCCAATATAATGCTAGGAGGGGGGATTAAGTTTTGAGGGTCGGGTGAAAAATTGACATAGTCTTTTAACTTTATAAAATAATGGTTATTTCACATGGAAAATAAGCCATTTTTCTATAGACTAATGAATAAGCACCACCATCACCATCAAGTCATGAAGAACCTATTTTTAGTGGACCTGAACCAATCATTGTACCACCACCAATGGAGTTTAGGGATGAGGTTACACTAGTTATTGATAATATGGAATGGCATAGGGGTTTTCTAAATAATTGTTTTGGGGACATGGCCAGCCTAGATGATCAAACTTGTGAAATAGACATGGTGGAGGACCCGGAATGTACTGATAGATTTATGCGTGAGCATTTAGGTTATGTTATTAGTATTAGTAATACTATTGCATCTAAACCGGGTCCTGATAAAGAAATTCTCTCACAAAACAATACAGGCTGGCTTGATCAGCTATCCCCAAACACCTTGGAAGATATATTAAGTAACCTGGACGATTTCACGCCAAGTTCAACTAATGCAATTGAACAGATTGGGGGTGGTGCTATTGACGATTCTATGCCACCCCCCATCATTCTGGTTAATGATACCAGAAGTAGTACTAGTAATGATACAACATCACCACAAGTATCCCCACTTCCAGATTTTTTTCTTTCCAACTCTGCCTTGCACCATATAAAAGTCTACAGCGCCAAACTCGATGACCCATTTAACTCCTTAGTGTCAGGGGATGTAATGCCACATCCCGTGGACATTACCAGTTTATATGTTAACAAGATTCGAGTCCTTCTTGAACAAAAGAGGGGAGTGTGGGGTCGTGGGGTCAGTTTAAAAGCATCAATAACACTAAAAATATTTTTTTTAATGAAAATGCGAGCGAGCTGTATTCAAAATACTTGCACACAGAGATGTTAGCAATTCGCCCACATTTATCAAATTAGGAGTTTTTTTTTTTAGATTGGGTTAATAGTATTCAAATTAAAGTGGATAATTATAACGAGGGGGGGGGGTAGGGGGTCGGTGGTTTTATTTATTGAGAATTTAAATGTTAATATTTGTAGATTTAAAAAGGATTTTATTTTAAGAGGGGGAGCGGGGCCAAGTTCTATAGTTTTAAAATATCATTCAGATTTGGAGGGATGTAGGGGGATACAACAAATATGTTTCAATGCGAGCCTACAGTGTTTCAAGTATGCATTTTTGATTAACGCCTATAGACCCCTGTGCGATAATGCATCTAAGAAAAAGTTGGACGAATTAGCAGTTAATGGTAGCGAGGGGTCAAAGTTTCCAATAGTAGATTTTAATTGTTTAAATGGTCAATTTCCTGTGACATTAAAGGGAATAGATATTTTCGAGTGGGCTAATGTACATTTAAAGATTGGTGTCACGGTTTTGCAGTATAAAACAGAATTTGAGGAGGGCCAGCGTTCCGATAAGAAGGGTGTATTATTTCAAGTGAGAGCTCCGTCAATTGAATCAGTGGAACATTGGGTGTGGCTTCTATACAAGCCACCCACAGAGCCTGATTCAATTGGAAATTTTAATCCAACTACAGATATTTGTAGGGTTTTATGTGAGGGTAAAAATGGGAATGGGGGTGTATGTTATTACTGTCCGACATGCCTCTCAAGATTTCGCTCTGATTTAAAGTTAAAGCATCACATGAAACACTGTAAACGTCATGGATACCAGGCTGTGGAAACGGTAAGCGGAGATAGAGTGATCTTGCGTTTTAACATTCTCCAGAACACGCTCCTACAGAGCAATAAGATCACTTTGAACTGCGAGGCGAAACTCAGAGACATGTAGGATTCGTCAAATTCAAATCGTGTTAAAATATACGAAGTCATAGGGGTCTCTTGCGCTCATGCGCAGCGAGATTCCAGTGATACCATGCAAGTGTTAGATGTAGTTGAGTCGTTGGGCGGCGAAGACTGCATGCGCTCGCTATTGGTCAGTCTAATCAAAACAGCGAACGGTGCAATTTCGCGCCTTCGTTACACAAACTATCCTATGCTCCTATTACCAGATGACAGATGGGCCATTAAAAATAGTAAAATAGGTTGGGTTTGCAAGGGAGAATTTGATAATGGTGTAGGGAATGGGGAGAGGAGCAAGGTGATTGACCACCATCATTTTTGGCTAGAAATGACATCGGGGGGGGGAGGAACTTTAGCAGGGTAGCAGATCAGGTGTAAAATTTAAAAATAAGACAGGAATATTTCATATCTGTCTTAATACACAATTCCAATTATGACTTAAACTTTTTTTTACCGGCGTTGGCCCGCATTCCCAAGTATGGAGTTGTAGATAACGCATGGATAGATGGTTCTTTTTCTTATAATATCATACCCAAATCATCGGAGAAGCTACTGCTGCTAGAATTAATTTGCAAAACAGTTGATAAGGTTAACACGTGCCTGAATAAAATCTGTTTCTTAGACTCTTTCAGCTTCTTCCCCAAATCCTTAAGTCAATTGATTCAGCTACAGAAAAGTGACAATTTCGACAGCTTTCCACTCCTTAAACAGCGCTTCCCCGATGAGGAAATATATGATTTAATACAGTGTATGGCCATATATCTATATGATTACTTCAAGTCTTCCTCGAGGCTGAAAGAGCTGTCACTACCGTCCATTGAAGCCATATACAAGTCTCTTACTGAGTAGGTACACAACTGGTGACTATGAATTTGCTAAGAGGGTTTGTGCAAAGGGCGGATTTAAAAATGATTGGAATTACTTCAAAATATACTTGGCCAGTAACATACTCACTCTTCTTGATATTGTGTGAAAAGACACAAATAAAATCTATGAGGAATTATGGTTGGATTTAGGTTATTATTTTTCCGCTCCTCAATTGGTGATGGACTTGATTCTTAAAATCAGAAAAGAAGAAACAGGTCTGATCACCGATGTGGATCAGCATCTCTTTGTAGAGATCAATGAGGGGTGGGTATGTTTTTCAAAGGGACCGTATCATGAAAACTGATCCGACCGGATAGCACACCGATAAAAAGTCGGATGCAGTTTTTTTGGATATGAAGTCCCTTTAGCCATCGGCAATTTCTCGCTACTATTTGCCGTGTGGCAATTATAAATGGCTTGACAATCCATGTACTTCAAATTTCCCCAACATTGCCAGCGTTGAGGAGAATGGGACACAGGGATGTTTTTTTTTAAATTGACGGTGAAATACCCATGGAAATTCATGACTCGGTAAAAGACTTTTTTTTCCGTGCATAAATAGACCGGTGAGTAGGGACTCTCTGAGCCCCTACAATTTAGCTTTAGCAGAGGATGGGAGTATGCACTGGGTACCTTCAAAACAAAACTAATTGCCGACCTCAGCCCAAAACAGAATATCGTTGTTCATCACGTGCTATTGAAATGGATGGTGTCCAATGGTTTCAAAGTCACAAATATTCATAGAGCCCTCCAATTTGATCAAAAGCCTTACATAAAAACGCTTATTGACGCCTTTGTCAGTGAGCGTTCACAAGCGAAAACGAAGGTTGAAAAAGAAGTCTATAAACCCATTTTGAACTCGGCCTTTGGTAAAATGTGCGGAAGCGTATGAAACAGGAGTCGATGCGAAATTGTATCCAATCCCAAAGATTGTGCTCGAATCATTGCGGATCCAAACTTCACATCGTTTACAATCATAGACTCTGATATGGTGCTCCTAAATCGTAAGAAAAGAATCGTTGTTTTAAATAAAAATTTTACAGGCGGTAGCGCAATAGCTGAAATATCTAAAAAAACCCAAGTTGTCATTTTATTATAATATACGCAAGGTACAATGGCCGATTGAAGGACAGGTTAAAGTGAATTACAGGGACACTAATTCACTCCTGTTAAAAGTTAAAACTGAAAATTTATTGAATGATTTGGAAAATGGCGAGTATACTAGCTCACGAATGGACTACACCAACTGGGATGAATCCCTCTACCCAAAGCTAGTGAAACGCCAGGCCCCAAATCAATTTTTAATGTTAAAATCCGAAACGGGTAGTGATCTGATATCCAGTGGTGTGTTTCCTGGGCCGAAGGTATACTGTATGGAAACGCACAATAAGGATATCAAACAAGTTTGCAAGGGGGTACCTACACACTTTGTAAAAAAAATTTCGACATGAGTGTGTATAGAAACTGTGTGGAACGTAGTTTAGTCCCAAGAGCGAAAGTCATGGCGATTCGCTCTTTACAATTTAAAAACTACACAGTTAGAGTTGAGAAAAACGCCATGTCAGCCATATCGTATAAAGTCTATGTACTTGAGGATGGTGTGAAGGTACTACCACACGGTAATTATTTAATCTCAGACCGAGTTGAATGTGTAGAGTATAGAAAACAACTCGGTCTACAAAAGTTAACTTAAATTCTTTAATAGTACAAGGTGGGTGGATGGGTGGGTGGTTTGTTTTAAATTCTTTTTTCTCTTTTTATCACAAACAATTTCCAATGTGTGCAAGGCAGAGCAATTTCTTTTACATAAATTCCACTATTTAATGCCCCCCGGCCCTTCACAGCGGGCCCCACGGTGCTTCCCAGCCGCAGTGGCCACCCTCGGCCATCGGCCGCCGCAGCGGCCACCCCAAGGGGGGGGGGGCATTTCAAATTTAAAAATGTTGTAAATAAATTTAAGTGTGATATTATTTCAAGTGTGTGTGCATATTTTAATAAATGTTGTATTTTTTATAAATAAATTTAAAAAAGTGTATTTATTAAAGTGTTTTTTCTAGTGCTTATGTAAAATAAATGTTGTATTTTTTATTATAAATAAATTTAAAAAAAGTGTATTTTTTCATGTTTTTTCATGTTCAATGTATTATTTATAAAGTGCTATTACTTTTATATATAATAAAAGAAAATATGATTCTTTATTGATTTTGTTCTTCTTCTTCTCATTAATCCTGAATGGAGTAGAAGTAGTAGTAATAGGGATATGATTTAGTAAAGTGACATCTATGGTCCACAGTTAGTTGTAGGTGAACTGTTGATGGGAACTTGGGTTAGTTTGAACCACTTGTCAGATCGCATCTTTAAGGGCCATTAATATCAAGAAAAATAAAACACTTAACTCAAACAATAAAAAATTGTGATAAAATGTTTGTAGAAAAGCCGAAACAAATCTACTATTGTTACAGTATTTGGCAGGAGTTATACAATAAAATAAAAGCAATTGGCATATCGGGGTTGGTGCAGATACAATTCACACAGAGACTTGATGTTTTCAACATTTTTGAACAAAACTGTTGGCTGATTATTTAGGATTTAGATGTATCCATTGAACAATGGCCCCTGGAAATACTACAATTGTTTACCGTTCGCTCTTATCGTGAGCTTATATCCATCAATACGGTTCTAAATAACCTCCTTCACCAGAGATAATGTATACGAAGGCTTGCTTTGAACTGCACCTACTATATCATCTACAGAGTTGTTCGTCATTCTAGCTCGCTAATAACTCTCAATAAACAAATATACCCCGGCGCCACTAAATTTCTGCTCTCAGCATACAATCAGGCAACTAATAAACCCTAGGCTATATCCTATTGGATCTTAATTAAAATACACCTGAGGATCTGCGTGTAGTCACAGATATTTTTGACAATGAAATGACAGTATATCTACCCGTGAATAGTAAAAAAGGCTATTAGTTGCCATCATGACACTGAAGAAGCTACATGGAAATGGACATTTATTTTCAGTTCTCAGCACTTCAAAACCCCCACTTAGGAAAGACATACTCAAACATGGTATTGAAAATGATTTCATTAATCTAATATCTGAACTTTGGTTAAATTTAACCGAGGGCAACATTCAACTACCAGAAGTAGTTAAGCAACAGGCAAAGCAACATCGTTCCATTGTACGTACATTGGCCTGTAAAAAGAAAGGAAAGAATTTTAAAAGGAAACGTCTTCTTCAGGCGGGCGGTAGCTTCTTCACACTTTTACTGCCAATAATTGCAGGACATGTAAACAGTTTTCTCTAGAAACATTGATTTGACAATGAGGAGGAGGAGGAGCAAACTATTGATAGCTAGATAAAAGCGAAAACGCATCAAGTCAATGTCACAATAACCTCCATCAGGCATTAGTGTAAAACAGATTTGTAAACCTATCACAGCGCGTCTACGATAAAAGTGGCTGATATTTTGACAGAAGCTTATTAATATATTGGGAAAATTGGAGCTTTAGGATACTTCACAACTTATTGAAAAGCAATTATTGTTCAGATTTAAAGTGAACAAGACTATACGAGATGAATCAAATTACACTCTGCCTAGAAAGCATAGGCGTCGTGGTAATCATTATCGAAAAACTAAATCCTTTTTCCCACTGAATGTAATGCAAGCAGATATCCTAACTCTAGATGAGATTCAAAGACGTCACAATATACCGTACAAGTACATTCTACTTGCAATCAGTGTTTATAGTCGTTATCATATGCAATTTCATTGCGGTCAAAGAGAGGCGTTGAAGTTGCTCAGGCTATTCAAAGTATTCTTGAACAGGATTCGTATAAAAAAATTCCAACGGATCACGGTAGTGAATTTTTTAATCCCCGTGTTGCAAAAGTACTAACGAAATATAATACACCGCTCTATCATGGTCATAGTCCTATAAAAGCTGTATTGGCCGAAAGATTGATAAGAACTATTCGACTTTTAATTTCAAGATATTGTACATTGAAAAATACATCGGCTTTTATTCATGATTTAGATAAAATCATTTTGATTTATAATCAACGACCTCATCGATCATTGTCCAACTCAACCCCAACGGAAGTTCATCATTGTGACCATGATACAATTGACACCCTTCTTAAACAATATTCCAATGAAACGATTGCCAAGAAAAATTCAGTGTTGGTGATACTGTTCGAATTAGTAGAACAACTAATGTTTTTGAAAAGGGTAATTACTTTTGGTCCACAGAACTTTTTAAAGTGGCAAAAATCCTACACACTAAACCCATAACTTATCGTTTGCGTGATACCAAAGATGAAGAGATTCTCGGCGGATTTAATGACTATGAACTACAAAAAGTTAAAAATAATAGTGAAATCTATCAAATTGAAAAGATATTAAATACTCGTACTCGCAGGGGTAAGAAAAAGTTACTTGTTCGGTGGCTACGATACAACTCTGATTTTGATTCTTGGATCGGTGTTGAAGATATTGACAAAGCCCGATGATTTCTATGTATAATTTATGTCCAACGTTTCCGATCCTCTCTACAATGACTTGAACAAAACAAGTGCTTTTAGGACGAAACTCTCCCCCGCCATTAAATTCGATGATGGAAAGTATGAAGTGGCTCTTGTCGACTGTATTCTCAAAAATACCTATGAATGATATCCTGAGAAAGGATCGTGTGTATGATATAAAAGTTATACCATTCGATTGGTCACTCTTTGTCGAGTATGAATGGGTTGAAGCACTTATATCTAGTGAATATCTATATGTTAAATTGAAATATATTGAATGTGATAGTATGACTGATTTGTTTCGTACAATCAATAGAATAATGTCATCGTGGGAGTGTTACATTTCATTTTAAATATTCAGAAGAAAACGATAGGATTTATATTAGCCCACCTATTGAAACTGAAATAATGCATCTCAATGATAATCTGCGAGATGTTCTCGGCTTTAAAGAGAATATGGTCAATGGGGAGAACGCTGGCAATGTGAACGGGGTGGGTCATGTTATTTTTGCTAATTATCCGCCTGGCTTCACCTTGGAGTCTTGTATATTTCTTTATGCATTCTTTGTGGAAACAACGAGATTTGTTAATTCAAATGCCCCCCTTCTAAGTGTTTTTGAACGAAAAACATCTCACGAACTTGTTCATCACTATAATATAAACCATCTTCAGTCTGTTCCTGTAAATACTTCATATTTGGAACTCTGTCAGTTAACACTAAGAAGTGAATTGGGCGATCCTCTAGCAATAACAAAAGGTCTAGCAGTGATTACATGTCATTTTCGACCCATCGTCGACGTCACCACCATCACCTAAAATAAACAATAGAATAATTCCATTTGTCTGTTCTGATATCAATTGCTATGTTGGTGCTCTAAGTCCACGTCATATAGGTCATGGATTGGACTACTACAAGGGGCGCACTACAATGTTTGGCTATGGTCTTGGTAGCTGGTTTGCTAGGTTATTTCGTTCTTCACTACCCCTTGCCAGAAAATATCTTGTACCTAATGCATCAAATTTTGATGCCTAAACATTACAGGACTGGGATTCGGGCAAAAATTTCAACGAGAGTGTTAAGGAAAAATTTAGACCTTTAGCAAGAGCCGCTGGTGAGCAATTAAAATCTCAGCAAAATGGGAAGGAATTGAAAAGGACGCGTGCGCGTCATTCACCCATCATTCTCTTCAGGTGGGAAGCGAAGGATATTAACAACGACTTTGAAGAATAAAACAAAAAAGATCAATATGAAGAAAAAGAAAAAGATTGTTAAATAAAAGGAGGATTTTTTCTCTTAAGCTGACTTATCTTCACCACAAGGAATAAAATCTATCAATCATCTCTTCATTGAATTAATTCAATGCTGAAAATGTTGAAGTCAGTGTAAAGTATGGCTACTATGAACAATTTCACCCCCCGCAACCCCTCTCGGAAAATATACACTTTCAAATATTTTCCAATGAAGAGTATTTTATTGATTTGTCATCAACATTTATTGATTTAAATGTTGCGGTAAAGAAAAGTCAGATAATACAATTCCAACTGCTGCCAATGGTCTATCCTATGAAAACTGTATTCTACACAACCTTTTCAAACAAATTAATGTATTTATTAATGGAACATTGGTAAGCACTAGTAATACTTTATCCAACTATGCAAGCTACATACAATTTATGATGATGACACCAAAGTCATATAAGGATTCGAGAGGACAGTCATTGGGCTATGAATATCAATCAGGTGTTGATACTAACGGTGAGTTGACTACTGCAGTGACCCAGGAATATCATTTAGTTGGAAAATTAAATCATGAGATATTCAATATATCCCAATGGTTACCCCTCAATGTCAAGATTGACATAAAGTTGCAACTGGCCCCATTGAATTTTATTTTGAGAAAAATACTTCCTGCAGCACCCGATGCAAATGTCGTTATCACATCGGCAATTCTTCATGTCCGAAAACAACAGGTTATGAGCTCTATTGCATTGGCAGTGGAAAGGCTAAGAGCCAAGGGTAACAATATTAAACTTCTTGTCCCCCATATGATCATCAATCAACGTCACATTGCTACTGGGTCTCGTAGTTATACCGATTCATCATTTATCAATGGAGGAATCTCATCAAAACTCGCTTTGGCCTTTGTGAAGAGTGGCAGTGCCATTGGGTCCTGAACTGCACCCCCCATGATTTTAATTTTTTTGGTCTATCTAGCCTTGTGTGGAAAGTGAATGGTATTCCACTGTACACTCTATCACTTGATAAAAAAAATCCTACAGAATTCTGTACGAGTTGACCATGCAATCCCTAGATCATGACTCCCAACTATTTGAAAATGGAATAACCGATTCAATGTTTTCAAAAAATCATGGTGTAATTGTTTTGGACCAATCGGGGACCCAGGATGTGAGTATAGTACGAACAGGGAATATACCTTTAGACTGCACATTTGCCGATGCTTTGACTGAGGGTATCACGCTAATATCATTGAGTCAATTTGAAACCTATTGGGAAATCACACCCGACGGCAGTGTTCTACTAGACCTAGCACCATGAACACAAACCAAATAATCAGTGTGTTTAATATGGATCCATACATGTCCCAGTACAAGTCCTATTGCATACCATCGGACTTCATTGAAAAAATTTTAAGTGTTAGCAATACCCTAATCATTGTTAATAGCAGTCCATCGACTTTGAAGACAGGTCAATGGTTGTGCATCTTTCAATCAGCGAAGAATATTGAATTTTTTTATCCTCTTGGCCTATCGTATACATTCTACACTCCACAAATCAGCAACTTTATTGAGAGCAATGGGAAAAATATTATTCAAAATCAATGGAGAGTACAGGGTTTAACGTCTAAGACATGCGGCTTTCATGCACTACTCTTTTTCATGTTCAGATGTCGTGGTTATACCTACAAGCAGTTTCTCGACGTCTACGTTGACTTTCCTTGATTGAACAACTTTCTAGTGCAAAATATACTTACAAGCGTGTTTAATTTTGATTTTAGTGCCCTACGAATAAAATGTTCTAAAAATGTATGTGAAATTGTTTATTAATAAAAATAATGTATATACATGATAAAAACGGCGTATTAATTATTGAGATTTCATCTTTTTCTACGTATAGACACTTGTCGTGTACATATAATGCTGGTATATTAACTGAATTCACGCTATTCTGATCCTGATGTTCTGTAATTTCGGGGTCTCATTTTCTACAGTAGAGTATAACTTCACTCTTGTCATATCTGTTTGTATAGTCAATGATACTATTCTCATTCATTTTGTAGAATTCGCATGTTTTAATTTGCTTATTTGAAGCAATGTCACAAACAGTGTTCTCAAGTGGCGAATCAAATTCCGTCACAGCCAAATAAAAATCAGTGGGCTTATAATCATAGTAGCCATTGTCTTCAAAACGATGACGTAGAAACCAAATTCTTTTGTTGCTCCAACAGTCGAATCGCTTACCTGGCTCCTCCTCCCAGAACAATCTAAAGCCACGACGATACCAATCTCTTAGCAATAAACAAAAATCACGCTTAGGATTCTTTCCAATCATACCCGGATATATATTCTTTCAATGGTTGTATTTACCGCACTGGTAATTCGAGCATAGATGTCCTCTAAGATCCGAGTCTCGCGCCCCTTCAAGACAGAAATTACAGCCTTTAATTTGTACAGCATATCCTCTATGCAATTTACCCGGGTTGCATAATCTGCACTTTTCATCATACTCATGAATTATTGTACAGTTCTCACATGATGATCAGCTGCCCAGTGTGTACATGCATAGTGGACATGTATGGAACATTTTTTCATGTTTTGACACTCTCACCGCCAAAATGAAACTGAGCTACCAACAACAACAAATTGAGTGGGATAGAGAGAGAGAGAGAGAGGAGTAAATCATCATTGAACACCATCTTTCTCATAAAAAAGTCCTTAAATTTCTAAGCTAGTGTTTAAAAGCATATCCACAATATCATTTTACTGTGTCGTGATTAATATGTCAATAAATTGTGTAAATACCTTTGGACCACAACGTAAAAGCTTCATGCAATAGTCTAATGATGGAGAATCAGTTTTCATTATATCGACAAGCATTCTCTGAGAAAATATCTTCCTTTGAATAGATAACTCCAGAAAGTCATCACCAGAATAAAAGTTTTTCCATAAACACAAGATTCACCATGATTCGCTCTTTCTCAAATCTATCCATTTTTTAGAGTCCTAACACTCTCACAACCAACTTTAGAAAAACCATGATTTTTTTTTCTACTCTAAAAAATATACGCTAGCCTACTATAGAAAGAAAAATATCTTCGATTTAGAAACAGTTTCATTGAGCATAATTACAAGAATAATAATCACTGATTCAATTTGTTTTCATCAATATATTTCACTAGTGCATCTAATGCTGCCTGAAGCCTATTTATATGAACAATGTTCAGTTTCGCAGCAAAACATAATTGCTCCTCCATTTTAAATTTGCTCAATGATATCACGTATCTACTATACATATCGTCCGATTCAATGCTTAGTCTATATCCTCGTGTTATATCCAAAGCTACGTTTGGTACTCTTGTATCATTGTGGCTGCTACCTGCTCCACCATCAAGCTTCAATAGTGTAAATCTTCCACTCATTTTCTCTACTAATATCGTCTCAAATAAACTATTCTCTCCGAATTCAATTCTCCTGCTAATATGAACTACAATGAAAATCACTCCTTTTATTTGAATCCAATTACTAATCAAAATATCGTATATCGAGTAGCCTCCGCTCTCTCTGATTGGCCCAAAAAATGGGTGTTGCCTCAAAAACCAGTCTGATTGCATTATACAATCTCAACCATAGTTCCAAAACATGTTTGATCACTTTATAGGTCCATAATATGGGAGGTTTTGGTCGCTTTATACCATCTATCATGATATTGCGTACACTATCACTACTAGCGAGGTATTGAGGAGGCACACACCCTCATATATGTAATACTTTCTGTTCGTTTTAAGTTGTAATGTTTTTCCTTACTTTCTTTTACAAAAATATGTTTTTTATTTAAATAAAGAAAAAGAAGAACTTTTTTTATTTTTTATGTGATTTTTGAATTTTTTATTTATATTTTATTTTTTATTTTTCAATCGTTCCGGGAAATAGAGCTCACCCTCCATGAAAAATTCCCTCGCCCCAAGAAAGTTTCCTCCATGCAAAGATCTTCCAACGAAACCCCCCCCCCTGAGAAAATCTGTATAATTCCCAATAGCCAATATTATATGCAAACAATGGGCAAAGTTCATAGCTTGCAGCCCTTCCCCCGAGGGCTGTGGGTGATCAATTCATCCTTAAGGACATAGTATAGTTTGACTCGATCTTTCGACTATACTGAACAAAATGGCTATCTCAAAATTTTGGTCAGACAGCTTTGGGAAAAAAGCAACATGGGAGGAGGGCTAGCTGCCCTCCAATATTTTTGGTCACTTAAAAAGGGCACTAGAACTACAGATTTCCGATCAAACGAGCCCTCTCCCTATCTTCTATGATCACTGGTTCGATACGACCACCCCTGGAAAAAAAAACTAATAAACATGGGCATACGGAAGGGGGCAGAGGGGGGCAGCTGCCCCCCTCCTCTAGCAATTAAAATTTACACTAGATATCGCTGAAAAAGCAGATGGTTGAAGAAGCAGTTGAAAAAAGGTAGAGGGCTAAAAAAGCAGTTGATAAAAGATACATGGTTGAAAAAACTGGAAATAAACAGCTGTAATGACGGAATAAAAGTCAAACAAGAAGCAATTATCCATTAATGTCTTGGAAAGATTTAGCTCTAATCCAAGAAGATTGATTAATGATGAAGCTTATTGATGATTTATGATTAGTGTTGGGCGATATTTTGATTAATTGATACATCGATATTTTTAATTTCGATATTCCAATTATCGATATCGATATTTTGGATAAGTTTTTTACAATCTCTTGGATTTACCGAAGTTCAGTAACGCAAATGGTAAATAAAGGGTATTTTGCATAGTTTTTATTTCAAAATTCAAATAATATAAAATCAAACAATAAAAAATAAAATTCGATTACACAACTGAATATAATAAAAACCCAGATTTTGAATTATTCGGCACAGGAAAAGAGAAAAATAAACTATTGGCTATTCAAAACAGCAGCATGTCAATGTTTTTCCCTGAGAGTCGGTTCCGCCGTTCATAATTATCTGACCAGTCATGGAAAACACTATTTCAGAAGGGACACTGGTAGCGGGCACAGACATGAATTTTATTGCAACTATTGGCTCCCTATTGAAATTGGCTCCCTATATCTCTTGAGACTATTGGCTCCCTATTGAAAGTTTGCAGAGCCATGATATATTCGGTTGCTGTCGAAGCATGTCCTGCATTGACTATAAGGACTTCATCGTGTGAACCCCACAGACTTGCTTGTTTCTGATATGACTGCAACGCAGGGACTGGGATGGTACTTGAATTTCTGATCGAGATTCAGCAGCCAGCAAGGCCAAATCAATCTCGTTTGCAATTTTGCTTTCAACTTGTAGAAGATCGTCAGGTGAAATATACATTTTCTTGAAACGCGGGTTAAGATATGTGGTAATAGCGACGGGTGTGACTTAACCAAGGCTTATAAACCTACAAAGCATTTTATTCAGCACAGGCTTTCGAAGCTCATCAGCCACATCTGAGAATCCACCAAAATCTACCTGAACTAGGTGGCGTCTCAGAATCTTAGACAAAGGCAGTACTTTCGAGATGGGGGATAGCTTTTAGAAGAGAGCTCAATAGTCGCCTCTTCAAAAGGTGTAAGCACCGCAATCACTTTTGAAATAACACCCCACTCACTATCAGTGAGCACGAGGTCCACTTTACCGAGAAGCGCAAGCGAGCTTGTTACAGACTCATTTCAAATCTTGTAGACTACGCAACATAGTGAGAAGCGAATTCCATCAAGTGAGGGGGGGGGGTGATACACCCCCCCACCCTGCCTCTTGCTAAGTTTCATCAGTCGTTTATTTTGGCCTCATCCAGGTCCCAGGCGCTCATCTCAGTCAGTGACAGTCCGAGTCGTTTTTCTTCCTCTTGGAAAGACTTTCACTCAAAGACAAGGTCGTTTAAATTAAACCAGGTTTCATAACCCCGTTAGGTCTCTGGTGAAATGATTCCCAAAGGGACTGGACTGGCAGCAACTCGCTTTGTTACAAAACCTGTTCTTACTCGCATATAATTTGTGTCTGTCTCAGATAAATCGTTCAGATTTAGCCTGTCAACATTACTGTAGGCTAGTTGTTAAAGTGAAGTCTGACTGGATAACATTAATAAACCGAAAGTGAGAGACAAGGTTACGTGCATGGACTGTGGGTCAAACTTTGACTACGAGTGGAAAAGAAGGACTGAAATTTCTAAACACAATCGAAAAGCAATAAGAGTTCAAATGACAGGAGCCCGCGAAACCCCTTAGAATCCAATGTATCTAGGACAGTGAAAAAAGCTCGATTACAAAATGAATCTGAGATTGAGCTGAATACAGCACTTGAAAAGGACAAGGAAGATTTAGCCATATACCCAGAATTTGTTTCCCAGGGTAGGGATAGTTCTGAAGACGCTGGGATAGCTCATTCCGGTCTAGAAGTAAGTTTTTGGCTACGACTCTAGTGAAACATAGTTACAAACTCGGCTTGTCTGCGAAACTTTCCATGGAGATGTCCCCATAACATAATTTCCTCTTGGGAAACGTCCCCATGGCAAAACGTCCCCAAACATAAATTTAGTACTTTGCCTTGGTATTAAGGGGCATTGTCGTTAAATAGCAGCCGAATTTGGTTTTAAATTGAAAAGAAATAATGTAAATTTAAGAAGTGGTATCATTACAGCGTTCTTCGATGTTTTTTTTTTGTTTTTGCGTATGTATTATGGTGGTTTGTTGTTTTAAATAAAGTTATAATTATATAAATCTTTCTTTAGTTTTTGTTATTGTTATTATATTTAATATTTTGTTTTAGTTCCTTTTTTTGGGGGGGGGCATGACGGGTCACTATTTGGAAAATTTTATGAGTTGGTAAGAGATAGCCACCGTAAAAAGAGTTTCCTGTGGGGGAACGACGGCCTTTTCTACGGTTAAGGCAAATTTTTTATAATGGAAAAGTTTTAGGTAGTGTATGGTGCCTTATTGTGTGTCCAGTTCAGCTGCTAATTGATATTTAAAAAAGTGTAGGTGGCGCATAAAAGTTAAGAATTAGATTTGTTGCTTAAAGTAAATTTGTTGTCACTGAGAGGAGAGGAGGTGGGATTTAAAAAAAAAGAAAAAAAAGGCGTATTGTCGAAGTAAAAACAAGACCAAAGATTTCGATGGGATCCCAAAATGGAATATTTATTGGACTTCTTGGTCCAGACAATCGGGTTTGTAGATTTCCAGTCTTCGCCAGATGCGTAAGCATGTTAGCATTTATCCCTAATCAACCGCTTGAAAATGTATAAAAAGAATGATACCAAAGTGGGGTTTTCGACGGATTACGACCAAACGGCTATTCCGCTGAGAAGACCAAGTTCAGATATTGATTCAGCAGCTATGTTTACGCCTAAATATCATCTCCAGTCGACAATCGAATTTAGAAAAATCTTTTACTTTTACTGAATTCCCGATTTTAGCAATTCCGTGCGAACTGCTTGTCCGGCAGGAAAATAAAGTTCAAAACCAGATTCAGCGTGTTTCATTACCCCTATATTGAAACTCTAATTAAGATCAGAAAAATATTTTTACCAATTTTGGCCAGATTCCGGGCAAACTTTATTGTCCGGCAAAAATATAAAGTGACGGATGAGAAAGTATGGATTCAGTATGCAATTTTACTCTATTTCGAATTTACAATCGACTTCATAACAAACTTTTATTTCTAGAACGCTAAATTTCAGGCCAAAAACGAATGCAGTATGTCTCCTTACCCCTTATACTTCGGATTTTGTTTTCGTTTTACCAAATTTCCGGTTTTGGCAGGATTCTGAGCGAACTACTTGTCCGGCCCAAAAAAACTTCAGATACAGATTTAGCATGTATCTTTACCCCTGTACTGAATCTGTAATCGACTTGCCGACACATTTTTATTTCTTCCAGATTTCCAGTTTCTAACGCATTCCGGACTAAACACTAGTCCGGGAAGAGAATAACGGTCAAAAACGAATTCAGTATGTGTCCTTACCCCTACATCGAACCTCTAATCAACTGCAGATACAACTTTTACTGTTAATCATTTTTCCCGTTTTGGCTGGATTCCGGGCGAACTATTTGTCCAGCGAGAAAATTAGTTTCAGATATGGATTCAGCATGTCTCCTTACACCTCTACATCGACTATGTTATTTACTTTTAAAATATCTTTAACTAACCCCCACCCCTAGATATAGAGCTACATAGCCCATCTACGAAATTGACCTGTACTTTGACCCAAAGAATCCTCACACCAAGTTTGACCAAAACATCTATAGGCCTACCCATTCGAGAGTTATCATGCTTACAGACGGACAAATTGTACAAAGTCATAGATATCCCGTCACTTACGTTTGGGATCCCAAAATTTTAAGATTTTGCATCGAATATTTAGGAACATGTCTTATAGGCACGAAAAAGCGGATGTGGAACCAGTTGCGTGGGATATTCACCGTTTCCCTCAAAATATACAGTCTTGTCCTGGGCTGGCCTCATACATTAGAGATCCTAGGTCGTTTGAAGCAAAGGTTGCAGTAGTAGCAGTGCTTTCTGTATTTACTGCGGAAAACTTGAAAACCCGGTATTTCTGATTAACTGTCTCCTCGTAGTCAAGCAGACCAAATGTTTCGATGGGATCCCAAAAAGTGGAATATTCACTAGACTTCTTTGTCCAGACAATCGGGTCTTGTAGATTTCCAATCATCGCCAGACTCCGTAAACATGTTAACATTTATCCCAAATAACCGCCTGAAAATTTACTTCTGCATCGCAATCCAAGTCAAAGCTCTATACGACTTCAGAATTAAATTTAGCTTTTTATCAAATTTCCAGATTGCAGGATTCCATACGAATGCCTTGTCCAGTGAAAAAAAAAAAAGTTTAGCTAATGCAGATTCAGTATTTATTTTTACTCCGAACTCGAATCTCTAATCGACTTCAAAAGAAACTTTTACCTATAGCCAATTTCCGGTTTTGGCCGGATTCCGGGTGAACTGCTTATCCGTCAAAGAAATACAGATCAAAAATGAATTCAGCATTTCTCCTTATCTCTATATCGAATCTCTAATCGACTTTAGAAATAAACTTTAATTCTACGAAATTCCCGGTTTTGGCATTTACGAACTTAACCTGTACTTTGACCCAAAGTATTCTCACAACAATTTTGAACAAAATATCTCAATCCCTTGCTAGGTATCCGTCACTAACATTTTAGGATCAGAAAAAGCGGAAGCCTAACCTGGCTCGAAAAGAGTCAAACAAGGAGAATGCAAAAATCAGTGTAGTTCCGTTAGGGTGGATAAGAATGGCCTAAGAAGTTCGAGATCTCGGAATCTGACGTAGCTTTGATAAAACCAATCAGACAGATAAAAAAAATCAATGAACTAAATATCGCAGAAAATCCTGATCAAGGAGTTATGTCACAAACATGAAAACAAACGAGAGATCAACTGATATAGCCCACAAATAAGCCAATAAAATATAGCACAAAAAGAAAAAAGGACACACTACAAAATTTCGTGGTCTTAAATTAATCCGCTTTGAAAGAATATTATTATATTTTAGCCGTGGACGTTTTTTTGGGACCCCAAAACGTAAGGGACGGATACCAATTTGTCCGTCTGTTCGTCTGTTAAAACTATAACTCTCAAAGGGGTTGAGATATTTTGTTCAAACTTGGTGCCTTTTGGTCAAAGTAAAGGTCAAGTTCGTAGATGGGCTCCCTTGCTCTGTATTTAGGTGTGAGGGAGGGGGTTTCAGGTTAAGGGGCAAACAAATATTTTTTAAATGCCAATGAGATAGTCACGTTAGGGGTATGTAGAAATGCTGAATAAAAAGCTGAAATTTATTTTGACGCCGGATAATTGGTTCGCCCAGAATCCGGCCAAAACCGGAAATTTCGAGGATGTTCCTGAAGCTGATTAGAGGGTCGACATAGGGGTAAGGAGACATTCTGAATCCGTTTTTTGGCTTCATTTTCTTACCGGACAAGCAGTTCGCCCGGAATCTAGTTTCGAAGAAGGTAAAAGTTGTTCCTGAAGCTGATTATACGGACAATATAGGGGTAAGGAGACATTCTGAATCCGTTTTTCAGCTTCATTTTCTTACCGGACAAGCAGTTTACCCGGAAAGCCAAAACCGGTAATTTGGCGGAAGGTAAAAGTTGTTCCTGAAGCTTATTAGAGGGTCGACATAGGGGTAAGTAGACATGCTGAATCCAAACCTGAAATTTATTTTGACGCCGGAACATTGAGTTCGCCTGGAATCCGGTTTGAAAGAAGGTAAAAGTTGTTCCAGAAGCTGATTAGAGGGTTGATATAGGGGTAAGGAGACATTCTGTATCCGTTGTTCCGCTTCATTTCTTGCAGGACAAGTAGTTCCCCCAGAATCCAGCCAAAACCGGTTTTGCGGCGGTTGCTGGCGACATTGTGTTTACTGACAATTTTGTTTCAGGAAATGCATGTTACAATTACCAAGGAAACACTTGGCGTTAGAACACCGACCTTGATAGAACACCTAGCGACAGAAACGAGAGATAAATTCGAAACCGGAGAAAACTTCATGTCATCGGTAAACACAAATGATGATAAGGAGTCAGATATATGGCAACAGGTCTCCAATCAAAGACACAACATGAAACTCTTTTCATGTGACGCTAAGCTGGAGCATATTATATCAGTAGTTGCTAGTTCCAGTGACATAGTTAAGAACGTCTGGGAAAATTCTGTTTTGAATACAGGAAATATCCTAGTGGAAATACAATCTACATCATCTTCTGTGTTTGAGCTGTACAAGGAACTAACAGTCGATTGCACTGAAGAACTTCTTAGCATTTCGGCAACAAGTGGAGTTGTTGTCGAAAATCACAGTGACGACTCCGAAAGTGTAGTTCACAAGGATCCTGGAATAAGGAAGCCAATCTCTAGCGAAAACCAAAGGAAATACCTGATTTCATGTGGTCCTAATCAACCAAAGCTGAGTATGTTCCCAGCTGATCTGTCAATATCAAAAAAGAAACAGTGTCGTGTTCACCCCAGCTAGTATGAAGATTACTAGTTCTTAGATTACAGTATCGAAAAAGATGCTGGCTTCTGCTTCATTTGCTCGATTTTACGTAGTGGTACGGGGCGAGATCAGTTCGAAAACGCTGAAGTGGAAGACGGTGTGCGGCAATGGCACAAAATGAAGAGCCAAGGAAAAACAAAGAAAGGAAAACTGGCTAGTCACTTCTCTTCCGGGTCAAACAAAGCAGCTTTGTCGGATTATTGTCACTTCGTCAGCAGTAATGGTCATGTTGATTTCCTACTTGATAAAAGAACTCGAGCTAAGCTTTTGCAGCATGCAAAAGATGAAGAGACACACAGAAAAATTGTGACAATTCGTTTGGACGTTGCAAGAACCATAATGAGACAAGGCATTTCATTTACATGAACGAAAAAACGAGACGGCAACTTTGTTCAATTTGTTCAACTTCTAGCGAGATATGTACTTGCTCCTGAAGCTTGATTAAATGATTCACGGTATAGACCATAAAAATTTACCTATCTACACAAAATAACCCAGAACGAGTTCATTGACTTTCTTTCAGCAGAAGTCAGGCAGAAGATCCTTGACGAAGTCATGGATTCAGAATTTTTTTCTGTGATGGTGGATACGATACCGAATTCTTCACATTCTGATGAGCTTGCAGTCGTAATCCGCACCATCAGCTCGGAAGGGATGCCTAGAGAGTGACTATTAGATGTTAGCGAGGCAAATGACAAAACTGGTCAGGGTATGGCAGAAAGTATAATAGGAACACTGACGAGGAGAGAAATTCCGCTGGATAAACTAGCTTTTCGGTCGTATGACTATGCAAGTGCAATGTCTGGTCAGTTTAATGGAGCCAAGCAGAAAGTATCGGAATTTCTCAGTCGGCGTGTGCCTTATATACCCTGCCAGGCCCACAGACTAAACACCGTGATAGAGCATAGTTGCAATTCATCTCTCTTGATAGCCGAGCTTTTCAGTATCCTCGAAGAAATGTATGTGTTCTTCTCATCATATAAAAAGCGTTTTGCCACCCTTAAAGAAAAACTCTCCTCGATTGAAAACAGCCTTAATCTCCGAAACTTATCACGGACCCGGTGGACTGCAAGGGCTGAAACCATACAAGCAGTGATTACTTCGTTTGAATCAATAGTCTCAGCCCTTGACGACATAAAAGGGACGAAGAACGCCGATATGAAAACAAAAGCACAAGCCAGCAGCCTCCTGAAAAGGATTCTCAACTTCGATTTTATTGCCTTCCTCATGTTCATGAAACATATCATGTACAATGCAATGATTTGAAAAGAAACGCTTGAAGAAGAGGAGATGAATATCATCGCCGGAATTGAGATGCTAGACGCTAAGAAGAAACTTTTGAAAGAATATCTTGTGAGGGAATGAACAGTTTAATTGACAGTGCAGCACAATTTGCCAAAAGGATGGAAGTGGACCCAGAAACCGATTTCATCAGACACAATTGTCGGAGACTTGGACCATCTCGTTATGACAGCCGAGCTCAAAGTCAAGCCGATATCTCAGTGCATCAGTTCTATAGACAACATTTCAGAATCTTGCTTGACAAGTTGACTACAGTGATGGGAGATAATCTCAGAGCTTGTCTTGCCGATTTTCTGCCATTTTGCACCTTAATCCAGACTCCATTGAACAAAAGTATCTCAGTTGTAGATATTGAGCAAGCAACAAAGTTTTTCCCAAACCAGGAAAGAGCTCCAGACGCTACTGCTCTTCAAGTAGAGCTTGAAGTTTTGTTCCAGTTTTGCCAAGGCACTGCTTGCTTCAGAGAAGTCCTTGGTGAAGGACATCGCCGAAACCGTCAGCTTAAGCAAGACAGTTGTCTCTGCAAATTGGCAGCAACTGCCCCTGTTGCAGTTGCAGCCGCCGAAAGAACATTCAGCAAACTCAAGTTTGTGAAGAATTGGCTGAGAACTGCCATGCTTGATTCTCGACTAGATTCCCTCATGTTGTTGGCGAGTGAGAAAGACCTCACCGATGGTGTAGACTTAAACAAGATTGTTCCGCGTTGGTCCATTTTGAAGAAGAGGCGAATCCAGATTCAAGCTTTTCTTAGTTGTGTATTTGCGCATGTAGTATTCCGTTTTTGTCCTTCTTTGTTCCGGTAGATAAGTATAAATGATAAAACACTATTGTCTATGAAATTTGTAGGTAATGACGAGTCGTAGAATATGATCTACAAGTCGTTTAAATGAGGGTTCTCACCCCCCCTGGCCTGAGTGCTTCGAGCCACCCTTATATCATGTATATATATATATATATATATATATATATATATATATATATATATATATATATATATATATATATATATATATATATATATATATGTATATATTATACATATATAGTTACAATTGAGCTAGATTACCTTATCTTAATTTATCTATGACAGATAGCTCCTTTTCCTTGACAGAATTTTTCAAACTGAGAAAATTCACTGTGTGATTGGCTTTATTGAGTTTGATTGGCTTAATTGAGCTTAATTGAGTCTGATTGGCTTAATTGAGTTTAGCTTTGATAACATTCAGAATCCAAACTTTTCATTATAACATCATTTGTTGTGAACTTTTAATTCTCAGTTGGTAATAATTCACACGTATCTGACTTGGGAACCGGAAGTGGATTCTTGCAAAAAAGATGCCAGGGTAAGATGTAAGATAAGGATAAATAAAATCAATTATTGATGAAAGAATTCAAACCTGCGAGGAATCTCGAAGATGTATACTGAAAATTTGCAGAATTTTCATGTGGTGACTTTTCCGCGGGGAACATAGGGGGTTAGAGACCCCTAAAAAATATCGGTTTCGATAATACGTTTCGATATTCGATATCAATATTTGGTCCGATATATCGATATCGATATCAAATATCACCCAACACTATTTATGTTTTTTGGTGATAACGTATTAATAAAGATTTCATAGGTATAACAGAACTTGCTGGCAATGTAAGGTTTTGTGAACAGCCAATATAACTTCAGCCCCCTCTCTTCATCACAGAATCGGCTGCCCCCCCTAGAGAAGAAGCTACGTACGCCCATGCTAGTAAACGCATTCATGATCTTGCTTCTAGCAGATAATGCAAAAATTCCACATTTGTTTATATAGGAGCTTGAAACCTTAGGGCTCTCTGATATGCTGAATCTAATGCTGTGATTTTTATTTAGATCACTTGATGTTTTAGGATTTTTCCCCACTTTTCCAAAAATGAGCTATTTTGTCAGGCTCGTAACTTTTCATGGGTAAAATTAAACTTGATGAAATCTATATATTTTGAATAAGCATTAAAATTCGATTCTCTTGGTGTATCTATTGTTATCAAGACTCTATTTCTTAGAATTTCGGTTACTATTGAGCAGTATAGCTCCTTACAGTTCGTTACCACGAACTGTTTGACAAAATCGCATCCGTGAAAATCCTTCTGAAGAAAAATTAGGAATTTCTCATCTCCTTTGACAGATAGTCGAGAGGTCTTCACTTAATCTAAATTTGATAAAATAACGTGATTATGGTTCGACATTTTCTCTCCTTTTTCGTAAATATACAAAATCTGGTATGCTGAGAGCCTTTGACACAGGCACGAACGGCTTTTTTCCGGGGGCCCAACAATTGTTTTTTTTAAGAGGCAATAATAAAAAATATTTTTTTTTGTAGTTTGAATAAGAAAAGTAAAAAAATACAAGAAATTTTGTATTTCGCGAGGGAGCCACATCATAGCCATCGTTCTATAATAGATCGATCAATTTTTTTCTGTCACATTTAATATTTTTTTAAATACAAATATAAGAGCGAAAGAAGAAAAACTGCCCTGAACAGAAGATGGCTGTCTCCCACCGGCCCCCCTGTTTTCCAATCATATAGTTCAAATCACTTCATTGAAAACAACCCATTTTACTATTTTCGTTGAGAGTATGAAATTAATTCTGTTATTTTTTGTTTAATTGATACGACACTTGTAGTTACCGTTGGGCATCTGTAGCATTGTAAGTTTTCGGAATAGTACAAGCAACCGCTGTTACGAGCAACCACGTTGCAGGTATGCAAAGGTAAGATTTCAATAAACCAATAGTAAGATTCCATTTTCCTTGGTTTTCATAATAGGAGATTGTAAACCCCCAGTTAATAGTTGTTGTCAGCGATGAAGGTTTCATTGGTGAATTTTTATCACATTATTTACAAATATCTTTGGACTTTCTTATCAAAATAAAAAGTACTATCAAGTCAAATCTGAATAACAGTCACCTCCTTCGAATTAGTGTCAACTGAAAATTCCTTTAAACAATGTGCGGAGCAAAATATAATCACCTACGGAATGTTCCGTAGGTGATTATACTTTGGTGCCGAGGCTCGCCTTTTCCTTGGTTGCAAGTTGCAACTACCGTTGTAACCATGATAGTGAAAATACCTTCGTATCGTAAAAACAGTCAAAAACCTTTTATGAAAATATCTGATCAAATAGTTATTATTTGTTTAGAAAACTTTGAGACTCACGGTTTCAATAGAGCTATAATATTTCCTCCGTTTAGCGGTTATTTTACTTTCGTTGAGAAGTGTCTGTTTCTCACTCATAGTAACACGTTTGAAAGGGAAAGAATAAAACTCAGTCTCAAATTCTATCGAAAATTGAGTTATATGGTTTCTCTTTGAGTTAAGCCTCGATATATGCTCTACTTTTGTATGAATGTATGGTTTCAATCGATATTTGGTAGCAGCTGGCATTTGACTGTTCCATTTTAAAATGTTCTGAGTATATTTTAAAGGAATTTCAATTTTGGGAATTATGTTTCTGTCAAGCTGATTGGTCATATGACACGCTGTTAAAACTAGATACACGAGACCAAAAACGAGAGACAATTAACAACACCACAAAGTTTTTCTGGTGTAAATAAAGAACAACGTTGAAACTCAAGACGAACGAGAAATTATCGTTTCTCGGCCTGTGCAACACATAGCTATAAAACTACTACCACTACTACTAACAACTTACCGCAGCACCAAGCCGCCTGAGGCCAACACAGCTACGCACGTTCCTCCTCCACCCCAATCTATTAGGTAAAATAAAATGACATATTGTATTTCCCTTTGTTTTTAGAATCATGCAAAATTAGCTCTTTCTGAAGATAAAACCGACGTATATAGTTGGGTGTTCTTTTAGAAGCAGAAAACCCAGCAAAAAAAAGACTAATTTTTATGGCTCTTGATAGTTTTTTCGGCAATGATATTGGTAATTTTTCGTGTCAAATTTAAATTCTCCCAAAAACTCATGCAAGAAAAGTACATTTTATTTTAATAGCCAAAAAGTCATTTAGCAGAATACAAAATGACAGATTGATTTGTAAGGTAACTTATTGGTCTCAGCAGTCGTATTATCAATAGCAAGTAACATAGAATTTTATGTTGTGGAAACGCAGTTTAGTGCTTTTGAAATCAAGAACTAATAAACCATAATATAAACTCCAGACATAGGCTACTTCTTTTTATGGTAAAGAGAATTTCTACATGTTTTGCAAATTTCTGAATACATTCAAGTCTTACCCGAGGGGTCACACTCTCTCGGAAGTCATGTAAACCAGGCAGCGCGTTCCAGACATGACAGAACTGTGTTAAGAGTTTTGTGGAGTGTTCCAAGCGTTTTGGGGACTGTGCTAAGTGTGGCAGAACTGTGTCAAACGTGGCGGAACAGCGCAGCACACGAGGCGTTCCGAGATGTAGACCAGATGGCGGCCAGTCAGCACCCCACTCGGTCGTAACACTACCTAAAAACGTCAATTCTGATTTGTCTTCAAAGTAATCTGGATCTGGAAATATCTATTTTAAAACCTAAAGGGCTAGGCCCACGTAGCTGATTTCGGGAACCGATTTCAGCAAAGATGTATTCCACGTCGAGTGATTATAATTAATGACGCTTAGAGGCGGGGCTTAGTGACGTTTTTCGGTGATTAATCATCATTAATTACGTTTTAAACAAGGAATGTACTAGAGGTTTAGAGCTTTGGGCATGTAATTAATCGTATTTAATGATTATCGTAAATTAATCGTAATATATGATGATTAATCACCGAAAAACGTCACTAAGCCCCGCCTCTTAGCATCATTAATTATAATCACTCGACGTGGAATACACCCTTGCTGAAATCGGTTCCCGAAATCAGCTACGTGTGCCTAGCCCTTAAGAGACCTTTTCATTGGATTGAGCTCGTTTCGCATAGTAGTGTCAAATTAAAAAAATCAAATACGAACAGCCTAAAATGGTTTATTCTATGCTGCCAAAACGAAATCCTAAAGCACGTTATTTTTCTACTATAGCAGCATTCTATACTGTTTTGTGTTTATCGTATAGCGCTAGTTTTGGATAATTCTACAAGTATACAGTAAGTATATAAGTAAGTTTATTTTCGTTCTATATATGATGAATGGCTGAGAAGCAAAACATTTTTTCCTTTTAAGTTTCAATTTCGCTCATAACTGCAATAAGAAATAACGTTTTTTTGTTGATGTTTTGCTGTTTTTTCCTATACAATTGACCTGAAAAAAGGGGTTTACAGAGGAAAAGTTGCAAAAGAAACGTCAAGATTGTGTTAAAATGTAGCATTAAAGATAAGTTTTGCTTCTAGCTTCGTTCAAATATTCGGAGGATTATTCCGTTCACTATACCCTCTTCACCTCAGAGGCTGACTTTTTGCCTCAAATCATACACACAGGAGATCACTACAAGTTTCAATTTAAACAAGGTCTTCCTACTTCATTTTGGCGGATTGGTTCAAAGTGAATTCAGAAGGAGATTTTTTGCTAGTTTTTAACCCGTGTCTCTTTTTTAAATTCTGCGCCTACTGCAGCCAAAGCTGAATAACTGCATATAAAGGTATTTTTCATTAAAAATTGAGTTTGCATTTGTACCGATTAGACAGTGTGCTTGTGTCTGAATGGAGTTGATGAAGAATATTTGCAGCTGTGTGGACCAAAGATGGTTTGATACTGAGATTTTGGCTAATAAGGCTAAATTTAGGCTCTATATAACACGATGATTCGTGTCGTGTAGAGTCGGGATGTTTTTTTCAAGTATTTTTCGCAGAGCTCAATGGCTATTTCGTTTGAATGAAGATGGTAGTAGGACCTTAGATCGCCCTGTGCCTCCAAAGGCGCTTAGGGCATCCAAGAAGAGTCGCCAGCCATCTATAATTGCTGCGGCCGTCCAGATATCTTCCCATTCAGGTTGGATTGAGGCATTAAGGTTTGCGAGGTCAGTCCGGTAGCTGCGTCGTAGGATATGTTTGGTGCGTCCTCTTCTTCTGGTACCACGTGGCTGCCACTGAAGAACGACCTGCGGTAGTCGAGTCTTGGACATGCGGATCACATGACCGAGGTATCTCCACTTCTTATATTTGATCACTTTGGTTACCAGCGGCTGAGATGTCTTCTGTCGCATAGTAGCGTTTGTTACTTTTTGGGACCAATCGATATTTAGAATGCGCCTTAAGCACATGTTTTCTAACGCGAGAAGTTTCTTTTCAAGTATTTGATCTATGTGCCAAGTTTCAGAACCACAGCAAAGCGTTGAGAGTACGTTGTTGTTTAACAGCCTCAGCTTGAGTCGGAGAGAATACTTCTGGCTGCACCAAATTTGAGACAATTTCCTGAAAGATGCATTAGCCTCGCCAATTCTTAACTAAAATTCTCGCTGACACGATCCTGAATTGTGGATGGTACTTCCTAAGTGCTTGAACTCTACGACTTGCTCTATCGTCTGGTCATTGCATCGTAAGTCGAGTGGAGATCCAGTGTTCGCCATCCTTTTTTTTGTTGGTATTTATCTTAATTCCAAAAGGTTTGGCAGCGTCCCTGACTTGGTTAAGGTAATGCTGAAGCTTTTGTTTGCAGGACTCTAGGAGGCTGATATCGTCAGCGAAATCAACATCTCCGAGTCTTTTATTATCCAACTGGATCCCATGTCAATCACAGGTCCGGAGAATATAATCAATGATAAGAATAAATAGCAGTGGTGATAGCACACAGCATTGTTTCACTCCTGTCATGATACGGGTACTCCGTTACTTTCGTATCATGATGAAAATCTATATCCATAGCACTAACACCCCTGAAAAGAAAAAAATGTTCTAATAAAACTTAAATCTTTGATAGTGGAATATTAATTTTACAAAGATGGTGGAGAAAGAATAAGCAACTTATAGAAGATTTTTCATCTTGTGTCAAGAGTTCTGTGGCTGTTTGATGAAAACACACAATGCAAAATATGGCTGGAACAAGTCTATAAATTTGCACACCATGGAAGACATGCCATTATAATAAGCTAAGATCCTCTAGTGGATCCAGGGAGCCCCTCCCAAGACTTTTTATGGGACCCTCTTTCCCTGTTTTTTTCTTTTCTTACTTTTTTAGAATAAATTTGTCAATTTGGTCAATTACTGGCATCTTTGTCACATTGTGCCACCCAATATTTTGCTCATTGGCGCCCTTGTAACTAGACTCAGGCGCCACGCCGATAAGGGAAGACCGGTGGCGGCGGTGCCAAAAATAGGAGCGGCGGCGCGCCTTGCGGCGCGCCACCGATGATTTTTTCGCTACACCGTTGGTGAGATGTCAGCGACGCGCCGCCGGCGCGATCAATGTTGACCGCAAACAATAATGTTTTCATCAGTCTTTCTCAAATTCCAGCTTGAATTTACAAAATATTTAGGCCTATTCATGAGTTTAAAACTTCGCAAGTCGCTGGCTGGACGCTGGTCTTCTTTGTTATTCATCAAGAGAAGTAGAAATCTGGTAGAAGCGAAATGGCTGTGGCGTTTCAGATCCCTTGCATAATAGATAATAGATTCGCTGTGGCATTCAATAAGATCCAAGGAATCTAATTAAAAGGGAGCACATACAAATCGGATCGGATTTTCATGCTGATTTCAAATATATAAATATCATCAAGTTTAGTGTTACCCAGCAAAAGTTACAAGCCTGAGAATACTTGCTTTATTTTCGAAAAAGGCAAAAACACCCCCTAGAGTCATAGAATCTTAATAAAAATCACATCATCAGATTCAGCGTATCAGATATAAATATATAATTGTAGAGATTTAAAGCTCCTATATGAAAAAAATGTGGAATTTTGTTTTTTTTTCTGCCTGAAGATAGATCACGGATGCGTTTTTATTTGTTTTTTTTCTTCTTCTCAGGGGTGATCATATTGACCTACTAGTCCTAAAATATCGCGAGAGGGTTCATTCGAACGGAAATCAAAGTTCTAGTGCCCTTTTTAAGTGACCAAAAAAATTGGAGGGCAACTAGGACCCCTTCCCCGCTCATTTTTTCCCAAAGTCACCGGATCCAAATTTTGAGATGGGCATTTTGTTCAGAATAGACGAAAAATCTAAAAGCTATGTCTTTAGGTGTAAAATGACCCACCACAGTCCCCAGGAGAAGGGCTGCAAGTTGTGAAAATTGCCCATTGTTTACATATAGTGTTTGTTATTGGGAAGTATACAGCGATTTTTTTTGGGGGGGAGGGTGCTTAAAGTGGATTTCTAAGGAGAGAATCTTCCTTTGGGAGGGAAATTTTTAATGAGTGAATATTCTAGGGGAAATGTTACGCTGGGGTTTTTGAGAGAATTACTATAAGAAATTCTTTTTTATTGTCTTACATTCTCTTTGCCAAATTTTTATGTGGAGATGTTCCGGGGAATTATCCAGGGGTGTTTTTCCGCGCTTTTTTTTTCTGGGAAATAATTTCCACGGAAGGGGGCATTTAAATAGTGATCTATATAAAGGTTTCACGCCTACAAGCCAAGGGGCATGAATATGTGTGCAGTTTCAACGGTACATGACTTACCACGGACATGTATCTAGTACTACAGAAGGGACATGACTTACCAGCAGAAGCGCATCCAGGATTTTGTTCGGGGGGAGGGGGTACTAATTTTTTTTTCAGGGGGGGGTATATAAAAACTCAAAAAACGTATACAAAATTCGTTTATGTCCATTTTTGTTACGTTTTTACGAGTCAAACAAAAATTTCGGGGGGGGGGGTTAAACTGGGTAACCCCCCCCCCTGGATACGATCTTGCTTACCAGACAGGTTTCTGAGGCAACACCCATTTTCTGGACCAATCAGAGACAATGAATACGGACGGTACTCAATATACGGTAACTTGATTCGCATAGCTATAGCAATCAGAATTAATATAAGGAGTGATTTTCTTTATAATTTATATTAGTAAGAGAATTGAATTCAGAGAGAGAACAGTTTATTTTTTTTACTCTATTATTTGACACGATATTAGCATAGAAAATGAGTGGTATGTTTACACTATTGGAGCTTGATGGGCGAGCAGGTAGCAGCAATGATACAAAGGCGAGAGTTCCATACGTGGCAACGGAAATTACATGAGGATGTAAACTAAGCTTTGAATGGCATGATATGTATGCAAGATATGTGATATCATTGAGCAAACTTAAATTGGAGGAGCTATTATGCTTTGCAGCGAAACTAAATATGGTGCATACAAATAGACTTAAAGCTGCTTTAGATACACTAGTGAAATATATCGAGGAAAATAAATTGCATCAGTGATTATTATTATTGTAATTATATTTAATAAAATTGTTTCCAAACCGAAGATATTTGTTCTATAGAAGGTTAGCGTATATTTTTAAAGTAGAAAAAGAATCAAGGTTAGTCTGAAGTTGGTTGTGAGAGTGCTAAGTAAGGAATCTAAAATATGTATAGATTTGAAAATTAAACGAAAACTTGTGTTTATGGAAAAACGTTTGATTCTAGATGATGATTATCTGGAGTTATTTGTTCAAAGGAAGATATTTTCTCAGGGGATGCTTGTCGATATAATGAAAACTGATTCTCCATCATTGGACTATTGCATGAAGCTTTTACGTCGCGGTCTAAAGGCATTTACACAATTTATTGACATACTAATCACGACAAGACAAAACCATACTGTGGATTTTCTTTTGAACACAAAAGCTTACAAATTTAAGACTGATTTTTTCACGAGAAAGATGTTGTTCAAAGAGGGTTTACTCCTCTCTCTCTCTCTCTCCCACTTAATTTGTTGATCGTAGCTCAGTTTCATTTTGGCGGCGAGACTGTCAACACATGAAAAAATATTCCATACATGTCCGCTATGGATGTATAGAATGGGAAGCTGATCATCATGTGAGAATTGGACAATAATTGATGAGTATGATGAAAAGTGTAGATTTTGCAACCCGTGTAAATTGCATAAAGAATATGCCATACAAATTAAAGGTTGTAATTCCTGTCTTGAAGAGATGTGTGACCCTCACCCTAGTGGACACCTATACTCTAATTGCCACTATAATAAATGTAATCAGTGGGAGAATACATATCCGGGTATGATTGGAAAGAATCCTACACGTGATTTTAAGTTATTGCTGAGAGACTGGCATTGTCATGGGTCTAAATTGTTTTGGGAGGAGGAACCAGGTCTACAATTAAACTGTTGGAATAACAAGAGAATCTTATTTTTACATCGTCGTTGTGAAGACAAGGGTTACTATGATTATAAGCCTACTTACTTTTATTTGGTAGTCAGAGAAATGGATTCACCACTTAAGGACACTGCATGTGACCTTGCCTCAAATAAGCAAATTGAAACCTGCGAATTTTACAAAATGAATGAAAATAGTATCATTGACTATACAAAGAGATATGATAAGAGTGAACTTACATTATACTGTAGATAATGTGACCCTGACATTACAGAACGTCAGGACCAGTATACAGTGAATTCAAATGATCTACCCGCAGTAGTTGTTCTCGACAGATACCTATACGTAGTAGAAGAAGAAATATAAAGAGTAGAAAAGTCATTTTTTAGAAAAGTAGAAAAGTGGTGCGCCGCTCTAAGTGAACCTAAATGGAAAAAGTTAGGTTAATTTAGGTTCACTTAGAGTGGTGCAACACCCTAAGTGAACCTAAATTAACCCAACTTTTTGCATGTCTCTCTCACTATGACTGTGTGGCTGAGCGGGTGTGCTGCCATCTATAACCAGTCTAACCTAAATTCAACGTAACGATACATAAAGTCAAATTTAATAAAACTTATATTTTATAAATGATACCCGACGTTTCCGACAAAGAAGTTGATATAAATTTTATTCGCCCTGATACTTAGAGTTTGTCAATTTTACCTGGTTCATCAGACATAAGATATTGATAAAAAAATTTATTCATTCTGACGCTTAGATTTTGCTAGTTTTATCATATTTATCCGAAAAACGGATGTTGATATAGAATTTAATCACTCTGATACTTAGATTTTGATATTGTTATCCGACGCATCCAGAAAAGGATGTTGATAAAGACTTTATTCGCTCTGACGCTTAAATTTTGTCAATGTTATCCTATGTATCCGACAAAAGATGTTGATAAAGAATTTATTAAATCTGATAGTTCGATTTTGTCAATCTTATCCGATGTAATTGACAGAGATATTGATAGAAAACATTTATTCCCTCTAATACTTAGATTTTATCTATATTATCCTAAGTATCCAAGAATAGATGTAGATATAGAATTTAAACACTCTGATACTTAGATTTTGAGAATGTTAACTGACGTATCCAGTAAATGATGCTGATAAAGAATTTATTCACTATGATACTTAGAATTTCTCAATTTTATCCGACGTATCCGACAAACGATGATGATAAAGAATTTATTCATTCTAATACATAGATTTTTTCTGACTCCAGAGGCATATAAGGAGTTGAGAGGACAGACACTGGGCTATGAATATAGATCAGGTGTTGATACTGACGGCGAGTTCACTGTTGCAGTGACCCAGGAGTATCATCTAGTTGGAAAATTAAATCATGAGATACTTAATATATCCCAATGGTTGCTTCCCAATGTCAAGATTGACATAAAGTTAAAACTAGCTCCATCAAATTTCATTTTGAGAAAAACACTTGGTGCAGCACCTGATGCAAATGTCATTATCACTTCAGCAATTCTTCATGTTCGAAAACGCCAGGTTATGAGCTCTGCTGCATTGGCAGTGGAAAAGCTAAGAGGCAATGGTAACAATATTAAACTTCTTGTCCCCCATACGATCACCAATCAACGTCACATTGTCCCTGGCTCTCGCAGTTATACCGATTCATCATTTATCAATGGAGAAATCCCATCGAAACTCGCTTTGGCCTTTGTGAAGAGTGCCAGTGCCGTTCGATCCTGGACTGCATCCCCCCATGATTTTAATTTTTTTGGTCTATCTAGCCCAAAAAAGTGAATGGAATTCCACTGTACACTATATCATTTGATAAAAAATCCTATAGAACTCTGTATGAGTTGACCATGCAATCCCGAGATCATGACTCACAAAAATTTGAAAATGGAATAACCGATTCAATGTTTTCAAAAAAATCATGGTGTAATTGTTTTGGACTTGTCTGGCACTCATGATATGAGCATAGTACAAACGGAGAATATACGTTTAGAGTGCGCATTAGCCGATGTTTTGACTGAAAGTATCACATTATTATCACTGAGTCAATTTGAAACCTATTGGGAAATCACACCCGACGGCAGTGTTCTACTAGACCTTGCACCATGAATAAAATCAGTAAATGAAACCAAATAATCAGTGTATTTAATATGGATTTATACATGCCCCAATATAAGTCCTATTGTATACCATCGGATTTCATTGAAAAAATTCCAAGTGTTAACAATACCCTAATCATTGTTAATAGCAGTCTACCGACTTTGAAGACAGGTCAGACAGTTTGAAGACTATGCATCTTTCAAACAGCGAAGAATATCGAATTTTTTGATCCTCTTGTCCTATCATATCAATTCTACACTCCCCAAATCAACAACTTTATTGAGAGCATTGGGAAAACTATTATTCGAAATCAGAGGAGAGTACAGGATGTAACGACTAAGACATGTGGCTTTCATGCACTACTCTTTTTCATGTTCAGATTTTTTGGCTATACCTACAAGCAATTTCTCAACATTTACGTTGCCTTTCCTCGTTTGAATGACTTTCTAGTGGAAAATATACTTTCAAACGTGTTTAATTTTGATTTTAGTGCCCTACGAATAAAATGTTCTAAAAATGTATAAAAAATAACGTATATACACGATAAAAAACGACGTTTCTACTCATCAGATTTCTTCTTCTACTACGTATAGATATTTGTCGAGAACAACTAATGTGGGTAGATCATTTGAATTCACTGTATACTGATCCTTATGTGCTGCAATGTCAGGGTCACATTTTCTACAGTATTATGTAAGTTCACTCTTATCATATCTCTTTGTATAGTCAATGATACTATTTTCATTCATTTTGTAAAATTCGTGTGTTTCAATTAGCTTATTTGAAGCAATGTCACATACAGTGTCCTCAAGTGGTGAATCACATTCTATAACAGCCAAATAAAAATCACTAGGCTTATAATCATAGTAGTTATTGTCTTCACAACGATGATATAGAAATCATATTCTCTTGTTATTCCAACAGTTTATTTGTATATCTGGCTCCTTCTCCTAAAACAATTTAGAGCCCTGACGATGCCAATGTTTCAGTAGTAGCCTAGAATCACGTTTGGGATTCTTTCCAATCATAAAAGTATATGTATTCTCCCACTGATTACATTTATCATAGTGGCAAATAGAGCATAGGTGTCCACTAGGGTGAGAGTCTTCAACACAGGAATTACAAACTTTTGTATGGCATATCCTCTATGCAATTTACACGGGTTGCATAATCTACACTTTTCATCAGACTCATCAATCATTATACAATTCTCACATGATGATCAGATGCCCAGTGTATACATGCATAGTGGACATGTATGGAACATTTTTTCATGTTTTGACACACTCACTACGAAAATGAAACTGAGCTATGATTAGCAAATTGAGAGGTAGAGAGAGAGAGAGAAGAGTAAATCCTCCCTGAATAATATCTTTTTGATAAAAAAATCATAGTCTTAAATGTCTATGCTAGTGTGTTCAAAAGCAAATAGACAATATCATTTTGTCTTGTCGTGATTAATATGTCAATAAATTGTGTAAATGAATTTGGACCACGACGTAAAAGCGTCATGCAATAGTCCCATGATGGAAAATCAATTATCCTTATATCGACAAGCATCCCCTGAGAAAATATCTTCCTTTGATAACTGCAAAGAAAGATAACTGCAGAAAATCATCATCTAGAATCGAACGTTTTTCCATAGACACTAGATTCCCATTGATTTTCTCTTTCTCAAATCTATCCATTTTTTTAGAGTCCTAACACTCTCATAACCAACTTTACACTAGCCAGGATTCTTTTTCTACTTTAAAAATATACGCTAACCTACTATAGAAAAATATCTTCGATTTAAAAACAATTTTATTAAATATACTAACAATAATAATAATAATCACTGATACAATTTATTTTCCTCAATATATTTCACTAGTGTATCTAAAGCAGCTTGAAGTCTATTTATATGCACTATATTTTGTTTCGCTGCAAAGCATAATTACTCCTCCAATTTAAATTTGCTCAATAGTATCACATATCTTGCATACATATCGTCCCATTCAAGTCTTAGTCTACATACTCATGTAATTTTCACTGTCACGTTTGGTACTATCGCCTTTGTATCATTGTTGCTACCTACTCCACCATCAAGCTCCAACAGTGTAAACATGCCACTTATTTTCTTTCCTAATATCATCTCGAATGATAGAGTACAAACAATAAACTGTTCTCTCTCTGAATTCAATTCTTTTACTAATATGAACTATTATGAAAATCACTCCTTATATTAAATCTGATTACTATAGCTATAAGAATCAACTTACCGTATATGGAGTACCGTCCGTATTCTTTCTCTCTGATTGGTCCAGAAAATGGGTGTTGCCTCAGAAACCTGTCTGGTAAGGCATGTCCCGTCTGTATTACTAGATACATGTCCGTGGTAAGTCACGTACCATTGAAACTGCACACATATTCCTGCCCCTGGGCTTGTAGGCGTGAATTCTTTATATAGATCACTACTCATTTATAGAGTGACCGAGAAACCGATTATAAATTAAAGTCTTATTCTAATGAAAAAATGTTAAGGAGAATTTTTCAGGGCGAATCCTTCACAAGCAATTTTACAGAGGGGGGGGGGGATCCTAACCGAGGAAGGAGCTGTCTGGAGGGAATTTGACGGGGGGGGGGTTGCACTTTCTGTTGGATGAAATTCCCACGGTGGAGTTCCTAGAGGGGGAGGGGTATATTTCATAGAGGGTGAGCCAGATTTAGCGGCAATATTTGAAAAACGAACAGAAATTATGCCATATATGAAGGGATGCCCCCTCCTCAATACCTTATTCTTTACGTTAAAGTTTGACTGTTTACTAAAATTGAAATACAGGGGCTGTTTAATTAGCATAAGAAGCTTTTTTAAAAGTATTAACAGTCTTAGCGTAGAGAGCAAGGTATTGAAAAGGGGGCGACCCTTCATATTCGGAATAAATCGGCCAAAATTAGTATGCAAATTGTGTTTCAATTTTCATGCACGGTGAGCCAAAATTGAACCTGCATTAGTTCAGAAATTCAATAAAAAACAAGTTTTTTTACTGAAAGTAAGGAGCGACATTAAAACTTAAAACTAACAGCAATTATTAGTAGAGAAGGAAGTACCATTTCTACGACGCCCCCGTACCAAACAGGGTTTTTTCTGATAGATATTCTATTCTACTGGTCATTACATCTTTCTTTGCCAAGAGATTTACGCAATTTCAAAGTTCAATGTCTTTTTTTAGTGATAAACCAAAACCAGCATGTCTTGTTTCGCTGTTATGCAATTATTTTTTTGTATATATTCAGGTTTCAAATTAGATTCTTCAACATTTTTGAATAGTTTATTCAACTTAACAGTACTGAAATTTTTTGTAAACATTTACATAGAAAATGGATAGTTCTAAGCAATTTCTGATGAGTAAAAATTTTCTCATTATTATAATAAAAAGAAATTGTCTTGTCATTAAGTTAAGGAAGAAATTCTTTCCTTACACTGTGTGGTTACCTCTTTTAAAAAGTTTTGACTACTTAAGACAGACACTAGAACTAAGGGTACTTATGCACTTAGAAGCCTATTGTTTAGGAGCTGAAACCTCTACATAGTTCTCTTATAGGCTGAAATTTACGGTGCGATTTTTATCAAGATCAGTGGGGCTTTTTAGAGTTTCAGTTACTATTAACCTGATTTGTTCCTTACTTATAGTTCGTTACCATGTACTGCTGGAAAATGTATTTCAGTGATATTTTAGATCATAGTAGCCTAATAGTGCTTTTAGTCTTTAGAAGAAGAACCAAAACAATTTAGAATCTATGCTGCTTACCTTAGTTTAAGAGCTGAAAATCATTCTAAAAAATCTAAATTTGTAACAATGAGTATTTTATTTTGATAATAAAGGAAAATATAAATATTTATTTAATTGAAAAAAAAAAAAATTCCAGCTCCCCCTATTTTAACACCAGTTTTTTAATGCAAAAATAGGCACATATTGCACCCTGTTTAAATCCGAATAATCCGTGGATTCTTAATCTTTATGACCAAAGGACCAAAATGGTCCCATTCCCCCTGCCAGCATTTTAGCAGAAAAATAAGCATCTTGCAACTTTTTTGAAGCAGACGGCTTAGATTTCGATCGGTAATTTGGGGATAGAATAAAATGTTGATTCTTTTAATGTATTAATTGTTACAAAAGCTTCCTTTTTAGAGTTTCGGTTACTATTAACCTGATTTGTTCCTTACTTATAGTTCGTTACCATGTACTGCTGGAAAATGTATTTCAGTGATATTTTAGATCATAGTAGCCTAATGGTGCTTTTAGTTATTAGAAGAAGAACCAAAACAATTTAGAATCTATGCTGCTGCTTACCTTAGTTTAAGAGCTGAAAATAGTACTAAAAAATCTAAATTTTTAAAAATGGTTATCTAATTTTTATAATAAAGGAAAATATCAATATTTATTTAATTGAAAAAAAAAAAAAAATTCAATCTACCCCTAGTTAAAAACAAGTTTTTTAATGCAAAAAATAGGAACATATTGCACCCCTGTTTAAATAAGAATAATAAATAGATTCTTAATATTTATTACACAAGAACCAAAATGGCCCCATTCCCCCTGCCAGCTTTTTAGCAAAAAGATAAGCATCTTGCAACTTTTTCGAAGCAGAAAAAAAAAAGACTCAAGTAAGGTTTTGTAAAATTTCGTGGCAAACCCAGTTTTTGTCGAATTAAGATTCAGTTGCTCAAAAAAGTAATTGAAAACCCCTGATTTTGAAATCAAGATTTGTTTTACACCAATTTAGATGAATAAAATCAACTGAATTTTGTTAAAAAACAAAAATTCATTTTTGCTGATCTAATAATTTTGCCCTTTTTTTCAATTACTAGTATACAGACAATTCAACATCTCCTTACAAGAAATCAAGATATGGAACGTTTAAATTATTGAAATCTGCAAAGCCATCAATTATGAAATACATCGGTAGAATTACAAACGATCTGGACCGTTCAACGAGCAACCAATTTATAGCGACAGAGCCCTCTAACCCCAGTGTTAGCTCCACGCAAGCTTGAAGGAAGTTGAAGAGAGAATGGACTGCTTTTTATAATGCCTCAGCTCAGCCTACTGAAGATCGTGAGCTTGACCCCCTTCATGTTTTGCCAAGGAGTTCAGATGTAGAAGCCCAGTCAGAATTTGTAAGTATATACATAATTTTTTTCTGCCAATAATTTCAAAAATTTTAAAAAGCTTTTTATGCAATTTGATTGTTAGTATTAAAACTTAAAATGTTATCCTAAACCTTTAAATTCTCCTTCAATATACACCTATGCGATATAAAACTGAATGATTAACATGCATCGCTATAAAAAAAGAAAAAAACCTTGAATCTTAACAAAAAGCCAAGATACATACAAGTGAACAAAAAACCAAAAAAACTTTAAGCAAAAACACAAAATTTGAAAAAAAAAAAAAACGAATTTCTTATTAAAAGTCTAAAAGAACTCTTTAAACAGGTATTATTGCGCTAAGCTTTCGCAGACATCCGGGCTCTTATCAAATTACTCCATCGCTATTTAATCCGCTTTGAATTCTAAGTGGGCTTCTTGTGACAGGATGTGTATTTCCGATAAGATATATTAACACATAGGAAGAAGGTTTTTAGTAATCTCCATTTATGTCTTCACAGTATTGTCAAGAAACATTATTTGGGGCGAACTCATTTCATTGAAACACTTAGGTGTTTTCGAGAAAGAATTTGAGGCTGTTCTATTTGAACAGTGTTGTGAAGTCCGATACCCCCAACTCGAAAGGGTATCGATCCTATTACCTCGAAGGAAGCTCCTGGTTCCCCAGGGTGCTCCCCGGGAAGGGTTTGGGGGAGGGGGCTCAAAAAAGGACCATCCAACATTTTTATTTAACTTTAATTGATGATATGGATGGAGAAAAAAGTTCTTCTCTCTTACAATCATTTATTTGGTCCAGGTCAACTAAATCCGCAACTTCCAACAAATCTGGTGGCAAAAGAAACAGGAAAATACTGATTATTGAGAAAATAACACCACCACCTGCCAATATATGGGATTCGTATCCATTAACTGAGGCTGAGGAGCAACTGTTCATGCCGCATACCGCGTCAGTCGAACGATGGTCAAATTTCATTGAGTTATATGGAAGAGGGCCATGCACTCGAATTGGACCCATATTTTTCATTTCTATTCAAAAAAATTTTTGGAATAACACCATTAGTTTTTTTTATCATTCTCTTGTTCTAACTTACCCTTCTAAGAATAAGACTACATTTTCCTGACTAAAAAAAAACAAAAAAAAAAAAACAATATATATTTTTTAACATGTTCAGTTGACAATATTAAAGACAAAAGGCAATGTAACTTTTATTTTTGTTATTTTAATTGTTCAGGTGACGATGGGGGGACAACGACTATGAGAAATTGACAAAGTTTATTAACTATAAAAAAAAATGATTATTTTACATAAAAAATAAAACTTTTTTTTTATACAGATTAAAAATATAGCACCACAAGCGACACCATTGAGTGATGAAGCAAGTGTATTTACAGAACCAATTCTGTCACCACCAGCAGAGTTCAGGGATGAACCTACACTACTTCTAGGGAATTTGGAATGGCATAGAGGGTTCCTTAATGATGTTTTTGGGGAAATGGCTGGCCTGAAGGACATAACCTGCGATATTGACATGCTTGAGGACCCAAAATGGGCAGATAGTCTCATGGTTGAACATTTAAATGATGTTATAAGTAAATCTTAACCGAGTCCTCATAAGGAAATTCCATCAGAGGACAATACAGGCTGGCTCGATCAATTGTTCCCAAACACCTAGGAACATGTACGAGGGAACCTCATGTCACACCCCCCCAATGTGATTGAACAGACTGGGAGTGATGTTAATGACAAGTCCCTGTCGCCCTCCTCCACCATTCCACTTAATAGTATAGATAGTAGTAGTAGTAATACAACAGCAGCTCATTTTTCTGGGGACATTTTTAATGATAACTTCACAATGAGTGAATTGAGTCCTGAACAAACAGGGACGGGATATAAACATAGTGATACGTTCCCGGACTTGCCTGATTATTATTTGTTGGAATCTGCTCTAAGACCTTTGTAAACATACAGGGTAGATTTTACCCCCCCCGAGGAAAACACTGTCATTATTTTAACTGACCCCATGAAAGTTCTCCATAACCATATAGACAGAGTTAGAGTCCATATTGAGGTTCATATTCAGAATTGGGGAGGTCGAGGGGGAATTAAAGCATCGGTGAATCAAAAAGTTTATTTACAAAAGGGGACATCTGGGGACATTTTTATTTTCATTTTTCGACAGGCAACCAGACTTTCTACCCAGATCTAAATAATTTTGAAAACAACATTTTCAACAGGGTAAAAAAAGTAATTTCAACTTTGGATAAATTTAACGAGTGGGGTAGTGGTTACAAAATTTTATAAATTGAAGGCATTTATCTGATTCTCAGTAGATTTAAAAAAAACTTTTTTTAAGGGGCGGGAGAGGTAAAAGAATAAAATGTGACCGAGATTTTTCGACCACCAAAGGAGTTCAGGGTATCAGATTTGAAACGGGACTACAATGCTTTCAGTACACGTTTTTAGCAGCAGCCCATAAGACATTAAAAGATGATTCAACAATGAAAAATCTTGACAGACTTGCTCGCAACGGTGGAGAAAAATTTCCCTAAAGTAAATTTTGATTGTTTAGAGGGAAAGTATCCGGTGTCCTTTAAAGAAATAAGCATATTTGAAAAAGCAAATGAAAATCTTGGGGTGGGGTGGTTGTTCTCCAGTATGACACTGAATTTTTAGATGGGGGAAAACCGAAAAAAGGGTTTTGATCAGTGAGGACACCGATGGTGGAAAATGTTAAAATTGGTATGGATTATTTACGAACCTCCCAAAGATGTAAATTCTTATGGTCATTTTTCCCCGTTACGGCAATAAGTCGACTCCTATCTCAAGGCGTTCAGAAAGGAGAACGGTTCTATTGCCCCATGTGCCTTTCCCCATTTAGATCTGAGCGAACATTCTCAGATCACATGGGGCATTGCAAAATTCATGGAAATCAAAGAATTCAAATGCCGGCAGAAGGCAAAGACACTACAATTTAAAAATTTTCAAAATTCCCTTCTACAATCTGATAAAGTATCTTTAGATTGTGAAACAAGACTGTTTGAGGTATCGAACCCATCAAGGCCAAATATAGTCAAGGAACACAAACTAGTTGCGTGTTCCTATGAGCACGCCCGTCGTGACGCCAACAATAAAATGCAATTGGGAGAGTTTTTTTTACTATGGATGAGGAGGGCAGTATGGAAAAGTTATTGGTTTCTTTAATAAAAACAGCAAACAAGGCAATTTCACGATTACGTCATACCAATTATCAAATGACATTGTTGGATAAAGAGTAACTGGGGCTGGAAAAGGGGACAATGTTCTGGGTGTGTAGCGGTGCCCTTACCCCAAAAGACGCGGTGAAGGACCACAATCACCTTATTGACCCCAATTCAACGAGAAAAAGTAACTTTCGTTGGTGGGATCACAATTCGTTTAATTTAAAAGTTAAACAACAACTTTTTCAACCGAGTTTTATACATAACTCTAACTATGATCTAAAGTATGTGCTACCTGTATTGGCACATCTTCAAAGAAATAGAACAGTGGATGATGCATGGGCGATAGACAGCTTTACGTACAAAATCATGCCTAAATCATCGGAAAATTTGCTTGTTTTCGAATTTATGTGGAAATTTGTTGAAGCCGTCATTGAGTACACGAATAAAATTCGCTTTTTAGATTCCTACAGTTTTTTCCCTAAATTATTGAGCGAATTAATTCAAGTGCAGAAAAACGATGACGGCAGCAATGCTTTCCCCCTTCTCAAGCAACAATTTCCAAATGATTTATATGATTTGTTAACGGTCAAGGGCATCTATCCTTATGATTATTATTGTTCCATGTCGAGATTTGCCGAGGAGACTATTCCTTGTATTGAATCGTTTTACGACAGTCTTCACGATCGTAGTTGCACCCTCCAGGAATACAGTTTTGCTAAAAACGTTTGGGCAGAGGAAGGGTGTAAAAATGGGTATGACTATTACAAGCTGTATTTTTCGAGTGACGTTTTAAATCTGTTAGACATTAAATGTAAAAATACGTACGATATCTAGGAGAAATAAAACCTTTATCTTTGGTATTATTTTTCTTTGCCTCATCTAGAGATGGATCTTATCCTGAAAATCAGTTAGGGCATAATTGGGATTATCACCGAAATTTATCAGTTCATGTTCATCGAGAGGTCAATGAGGGGGGTTTTGTTTTTCACGGGGACCGTATCTTGGAAACTGATCTAACAGGAGAGAAGACGGGGACAAAATCGAATGTAGTTTTCCTCGATATGAATTCTCTCTACCCTTCGGCCATCTCCCATTATGCACTACCTTGCAGCGACTATAAATGGCTCAATGACCCTCAAGGTCCCCATTTCCCCAACATTAACAGTGTTGAGGAGAATGGGCTGGTTGGATGTTATTTTGAAATTGATGGAGAGATACCAGTTGAGCTTCACGATTCAGTAAAGGATTTTGTTTTCCCATGTATCAATAGACCTGTGACTAAGGAATCTTTGAGTCCTAACAATAGGCGTTTAGTCGAGTTGGACGGATTTCATTGGGCACCTTCAAAAAAAAAACTTATTGATGAAATTTTGCCGAAAAAAAACATAGTTATGCATCATGTAGAGTTTAAATGGATGTGTAACCATGGTTTCAACGTCACAAAGGTTCACAGAGCCCTCGATTTTAGTCAAAAACAATCTTTGAAAATATTTGTTGACACTTTTGTCGGCAAACGTTCTGCAGCCGTGACGAAAGCCAAACAAGAAATTTATAGACTCATTTTGAATTCGGCTTTCGGCAAAATGTGTGAGAGTGTTCGCAATAGGAATCGTTGTGACGTTGTGACCGATCCTGAACAATGTGCTCAAATTATTGCCGATCCTAATTACACTTCCTTCACAATCATGTGCCCGGACATGTTACTTTTGAATAGGAAAAAAAGACGCATTGTCTGGAATAAAAATATTGCAGCAGGCAGTGCTATCCTGGAGATCTCAAAAAAGCTCATGTTGGAATTCTACTACAATGTGGCTAGGGTAAAGTGGCCGGAAAAGGGGCAAGTAGAGGTCTGCTACGGTGACACGGATTCTCTACTGCTCAAAGTTAAAACATCAAATCTAATTGATGATTTGGCGCACGGTTAAATTATCAGTTCACGGATGGACTACACCAATTGGTGTGGTGTTCTTTACCCTGAGCTTGTAAACCGTGGGGCGCCAAATCAGCTTTTATTTTTTAAATCTGAAACAGGAAGCGACTTGATTTCCCGTGGTATGTTTGTAGGTCCGAAGGTGTACTTTATACAGATATACGACGAGGAAATCAAGAAACGTTGCAAAGGAGGACCCACGTGCTATGTAAACAATATTGTCTACAGTAACGTTTATATGTAGTATATTTCTCAGTATACGAGGTACCAAAACAAATTTTCGGCAAGTCGTTCATTGAACTACAACAGTTATACTGTGACTGTAGAGTAAATAGCCTTGAATGACAGTCCCGACAAGGTCAATGTTGGCCTATATGTTGTGATTATCCTTCTCCTTGGTGACTGGTCAACTTCAGAACAGACCAAATGTAATGCCCGTACGGAAAGTTTCGGTTTGAATAAAGTCCAGTAAATTTAATCCTAAAACCTTTGGGGAGGGCCTCGTGGCCTTTGGGGGGGGGGGGGGGGGCTTGCGGCCCGGGGGGGCGGCCGCCGCCAGCGCGGGGGGCGCACCGTCACCAACGTTATCTTTTTTTGGAGCAGATTGTTTTTTTCAAGTGCCATCTCTCTAATTTAATGTGTTTTTCTCTATAAACAAAAAAAAATGTTTTTTCTCTCTGTATGTGTACCTATGTAAATGTTGTTGTATTTTTTTATAAATAAATTTAAAAAAGTGTTTTTTTTCAAGTGCTCTCTCTCTCTAATTTAATGTTGTATTTTTTTTTATCTATAAATAAACAAAAAAAATTGTTTTTTCTCTGTATCCCAATGTAAATGTTGTATTTTTTATTATGAATAAATTTTAAAAAGTGTATTTTTTTTTTCAATGTATTGTTACTTTTTTATGTGCATATAATAAAAGAAAAAAAATATGATTCTTTATTATTCTTTGTCTTTGTCTTCTTGTAGAACAGAGTAGTAGTAGTAGTAGTAGGGAAAAATTATTCAAGCAGCATGGGGTTTCGATCGATAATGTTTGTCTACTCGGTAAAGAGCATCTTGAAGTAAAATCAGTTTTTATCATACTAAATAGTTTCATTGTCGTAAAACTTACTCAGATTGTCCTCAAAGTGTACCACGGTTGAGAGGTCGGGTTCTCTTGGAGTCAAGTTATTGGGTTTTGCCATCTAGAGAAAACTGTTTACAAGTCCTTACAACTTTTTTACAGATAGCACTGAGCCCGACGGCAGTGTTCTACTAGACCTAGACCTAATTGTATTTAAAATTGTAAATATAAAGCCCCACTCATATCGTGAACAAAGTAAACGACTCCTAATCGACCCCTAATCGGGAAAAAAATGACCATAAGAATTTACATTTTTGGGAGGTTCGTAAATAATCCATACCCAATTTTTAACATTTTCCACCATCGGTGTCCTCACTGAGTACAAAACTCCTTTTTTATTCATTTTTTATTCCCCATCTACAAATTCAGTGTCGTTCTGGAGAACAGCCCACCCCCCCCAAAGGATTTCCAGTTGTTTATAGACTGTTGTTATTTCTTTAAATAACACTCGATACTTTACCTCTAAACAAACAAAAATTACTTTAGGGAAATTTTTTCCACCGTTGCGTGCAAGTCCGTCGAGATTTTTCATTGTTGAATCATTTTTTAATGTCTTATGGGCTGCTGCTAAAAACGCATATTTAAAACATTGCAGTCCAGTGTCAAATCTGAAACCCTGAACTCCTTTGGTAGCCGACAAATCTGGGTGACATTTTATTCTTTTACCCCTCCCACCCCTTAAAATAAAGTTTTTTTTAATTATACTGAGATTCAGATCCATGCATTCAATTTATAAAATGGTGGACCCACTCCCCCTCTAATTAAATTTATCCAAAGTTTAAATTAATTTATTCACCCTTTTTAAAATGTTGTGTTAAAAATCGTTTAGATTCGGTTAGAATGTCTGGTTGCCTTTCTAAAAACTAAAATAAAAAACGTCCCCGGATGTCCCCTTTTGTAAATAAACTTTTTGATTCACCGATGCTTTAATTCCCCCTCGACAACCCCTTTTCTGAATATGAATCTCAATAATTATTAGAACTCTGTCGATATGGCGCGTTGGAACTTTCACAGGGTCATTTACAATAAGGCTAGCGTTGTCCTTGAGTGAGCTAAAATTGGCTATGTATGGTTGAAAATGAACTAGAGAAGATTCTAACAGATAAAAATAACTTGATTCCGGAAAAATTTCACTATGTTTGTATTCTAACCCTGTTTGTTCAGGACTCAATTCGCTAATTGTAAAGTTGCTGTTAAAAATGCCCCCGGAAAAATGAGCTGCTGTTGTATTACTACTACTATCTATACTATTAAGTGGAATGGTGGAGGAGGGTGACAGGGAATTGTTAATAAAACCACTCCCAGTCTGTTCAATCATATTGGGGGGATGTGACATGAGGTCTCCTTGTATATATTCTAAGGTGTTTGGGGACAATTGATCGAGCCAGCCTGTATTGTCCTCTGATGGAAATTTGTTATGAGGACTCGGTTCAGATTTAAGTGTAACATCACCTAAATGTTCACGCATAAAACTATCTTCCCACTCTGGGTCCTCAAGCATGTCAATATCGCAAGTTAAGTCCTCCAGGCAAGCCATTTCCCAAAAAATATCGTTAAGGAACCCTCTATGCCACTCCAAAGTCTCTAGAACCAGTGTAGGTTCATCCCTGAACTCTGCTGGTGGTGACAGAATTGGTTCTGTAAATACACTTGCTTCATCACTCAATGGTGTCGCTGGTGGTGCTATATTTTTAATCTGTAGAAAAAAAAGTTTTTTATTTTTTATGTAAAATAATCATTTTTTTTTATAGTTAATAAACTTTCTTAATTTCTCAGTCATTGTTCCCACCACCACCTGAACAATTAAAAGAAGAAGAAAAGAAAAATTACATTGCCTAATTTCTTTCATAATGCAAACTTAACATGTTAAAAAATATATATTGTTTTTTTTTTTTTTTTTTTTTAGTCAGGAAAATGTAGTCTTATTATTAGAAGGGTAAGTTAGAACAAGAGAATGATAAAAAAAAATAATAGTTTTATTCAAAAAATTTTTTAAAATAAAAATGCGAAATATGAGTCCAAATCGAGTGTTTGACCCTCTTCTATATAACTTTCAATGAAATTTGACCATCGTTCAACTGACGCAGTATGCTGTATGAACACTTGTTCCTCAGCTCCGGTTAACGGACACGAATCCCAAATGTCGGCGGTTGGTGGTGTTAATTTCTCAATAATTTGAATTTTCCTCTGTCTTTTGCCCACGGATTTGTTTGAAGTTGTGGATGTAGTTGACCTGGGCTAAATAAATGATTGTTAGAAAGAAGAACTTTTTTTCTCCATCTATAACAACAATTAAAGTTAAATTAAAATGTTGGATTGTCCTTTTTCGAGCCCCCCCCCAACCCCTCCCGGGGAGGACCCGTGGGACACGGGCGTTTCCTGCGAGCGAGGAGGATTGATGCACTGTTGAGTTTGGGGGATCGGACTTCACAACACTGTTCAAATAGAACAGCCTCAAATTCTTTCTTGAAAACACCTAAGTGTTTCATTGAAATGAGTCTGCCCCAAATAATGTTTCTTGGCAAAACTGTGAAGACATAATTAAAGAGTACTAAAAAGCTTCTTCCTCTGTGTTAATATATCTTATTGGAAATACATATCCTGTCACAAGAAGCCCACTTAGAATTTAAATTATAGCTATAAAGCGGATTAAAATTCAAATTTAGCGATGGGAGATCTGATAAGGAGCGGATGCGCGCAAAATCTTAGCGCAATAATACCAGTTTAAAGAGTGCTTGCCAACTGTGAAATAGCAAATCGTTTTTTTTTTCAAATAGTTAGTTTTTGTTTAAAATGAATATTGGAATTATTTAATTAGAATTTATATTGAATGCGTCTGTTATAATTTACATGGTAAGGTTTTTTTTTTTATAGAAATGCATGATAAGCATTTCCTTATATACCACAAATTTCGTTGATGAAAGAAAATGAAATATTTAAGAAACAAATTTTAAGTTTTACTCATCAAAAGCAATGCGCCTTATAGACTTTCTCCTACGTGTTAAAATATGGAAAGAAAAAATTATGTCTATACTTAAGATGTATGAATTTGATTATACATATCAATCGCAAGGAGGAATCGAACCGTGGAAAATATCACAATCACGAGTATTCTAAGAAGATGCACTATCGACCAAACTACCTTATCTTTTCAAATTCATCACAGTATGCGCACAGATAATAATGGTGCTATAGGGCACTGGAGCTCTAATTAGGGTGATTGTTGAATGGTCCAGATCGTGTGTAATTCTACCGGCATATTTGATAATTGATGGTCTTGTAGCTTGCATTAATACACCTTCTCTACATCTTGCTTTCTTTTAATGAGGGGGGTAATTGCAAGTATCCGCTTCCTTGAAAAAAAGGGAATAAATTAGAATGTAACAAAAATGAATTTTTGGTTTTGAAAATAATTAATTTTATTTCATTAATCTAAATTATTTTAAAAAAAATCTTTATTTAAAAATCAGGGGTTTTCAATTACTTTTTTGAGCAACTGAATCTTAATTCGACAAAAACTGGGTTTGCCACGATATTTTACAAAACCTCACTTGAGTTTTTTTTTTTCTGCTTTAAAAAAGTTGCACGATTCTTATTTTTCTGCTAAGAAGCTGGCAGGGGGAATGTGACTATTTTGGTCCTTGGGTCATAAAGATTAAGAATTCACGGAGTATTCTGATTTAAACAGGGTGCAATATGTGCCTATTTTTTGCATTAAAAAACTGGTGTTAAAATAGGGGAGCTGGAATTTTTTTTTTTTCAATTAAATAAATATTTATATTTTCCTTTATTATCAAAATAAAATACTCATTGTTACAAATTTAGATTTTTTAGAATGATTTTCAGCTCTTAAACTAAGGTAAGCAGCAGCATAGATTCTAAATTGTTTTGGTTCTTCTTCTAAAGACTAAAAGCATCATTAGGCTACTATGATCTAAAATGTCACTGAAATACATTTTCCAGCAGTACATGGTAACGAACTATAAGTAAGGAACAAATCAGGTTAATAGTAACCGAAACTCTAAAAAGGAAGCTTTTGTAACAATTAATACATTAAAAGAATCAATATTTTATTATAACACCAAATTACCGATCGACAGCTAAGCCTTCTGCTTCGAAGAAGTTGCAAGATGCTTATTTTTCTGCTAAAAAGCTGGCAGGGGGAATGGGACCATTTTGGTCCTTGTGTCATAAAGATTAATAATCCACGGATTATTCTGATTTAAACAGGGTGCAATATGTGCCTATTTTTTGCATTAAAATACTGGTGTTAAAATAGGGGAGCTGAAATTTTTTTTTTTTCAATTAAATAAATATTTATATTTTCCTTTATTATCAAAATAAAATACTCATTGTTACAAATTTAGATTTTTTAGAATGATTTTCAGCTCTTAAACTAAGGTAAGCAGCATAGATTCTAAATTGTTTTGGTTCTTCTTCTAAAGACTAAAAGCACTATTAGGCTACTATGATCTAAAATATCCCTGAAATACATTTTCCAGCAGTACATGGTAACGAACTATAAGTAAGGAACATATCAGGCTAATAGTAACCGAAACTCTAAAAAGGCCCACTGATCATGATAAAAATCGCACCGTAAATTTCAGCCTATAAGAGAACTATGTAAATGTTTCAGCTCCTAAACAATAGGCTTCTAAGTGCATAGGTAACCTTAGTTCTAGTGTCTGTTTTAAGTAGTCAAAACTTTTTAAAAGAGGTAACCACACAGTGTAAGGAAAGAATTTCTTCCTTAACTTAATGACAACACAATTTCTTTTTATTGTAATAATGAGAAAATTTTTACTCATCAGAAATTGCTTAGAACTATCCATTTTCTATGTAAATGTTTACAAAAAATGTCAGTAGTGTTAAGTTGAATAAACTTTTCAAAACTGATGAAGAATTTAATTTGAATCCTGAATATACACAAAAAAATAATTGCTTAACAACGAAACAAGACATGCTGGTTTTGGTTTATCACTAAAAAAAAGACATTGAACTTAGAAATTATTTAAATCTCTTGGCAAAGAAAGATGTAATGACCAGTAGAATAGAATATCTATCAGAAAAAAACCTGTTTGGTACGGGGGCGTTGTAGAATTCAATATTAGCATTCTACTGTTACTGTGCATATAAACCAGACTGATACAATTGCAATATACACGGTGCCTCATATGTTGACAAAAGTATAGTCTTTATGAAATTAAATTTTTAAAAAACAAGAGTTTTAAGTGAAAGTAGGGAGCAATATTAAAGCTTAAAACGAACAGCAATCATTTCGTATATGAAAGGGGCTGTCACCTTCTCAACACCTCGCTCTTTACGCTAAAGTTTTTGTTGTTTTAAAAAGTAGAGTGGTGAAAAAGAGTCAAACTTTATTGTAAAGAGAGTGGCGTTGAGGAAGAGACAACCCCTTTCATATACGGAATAATTGCTGTTAGTTTTAATTTTTAATATTGTTCCTTACTTTCAGTAAAAAAAAACTTGCGTTTTATTTAATTTCTTAATGTTTTTCAACTACTGCAGGTTCGATTTTGGCTCACCGTGCATGAAAATTAAAACACAATTTGCATATTAATTTTGTCAGATTTAATCTGAATATGAAGGGTCGCCTGCTTTTCAATACCTTGCTCTTTACGCTAAAGCTGTTAACACTTTTAAAAAAGCTTTTTATTCTAATTAAACAGCCCTTGTGTTTCAATTTTAGTAAACAGTCAAACTGTAGCGTAAAGAATAAAGTATTGAGGAGGAAGGCAACCCTTCATATATGGCATAGTTTCTGTTGGTTTTTCAATTAATGCCGCCAAATCTGGCTCACTCTCTATGAAATATACCCCTCCCCCTCTAAGAACTCCTCCGTGGAAATTTCATCCAACGTAAAGTGCACTTCCCCCCTCCCTTCAAATTCCCTCCAGACAGCTCCTTCCTCGGTTAGAATCCCCCCATTCGGTTGACATTGAATTAATTTTGCGGCAATTCTTTATTGAGCCAACCGCAAAGTCGGAGCTTTTCCTCTCTCGTATGGTTAAGTATTTCGATTTTCCTGATTAGCAATCAAGCAGGGCTTGCACTATCCCCGAATTTTTGGGGATCCCCCCGAATTTTCTGGGATTTCCCCGCAAATATATGTGTCACCCCGAAAAAAAATTTGGTTCCCCGAATCCCCGAAAATCACCCAATATCGGTGCCACCCCCAGTAATATATCACTAGTGATTGTCCCTCCTAAATGTTACTTTGTATACCATAATTCTTCACTACTGTTGTGTTCGTTAATTTTCGTCTGTTATGTTACTTTGAATATAAACCAGACTGATACAATTGCTATATAAACGGTTCTTCGTATGTTGTCAAAAGTATATTCTTTATGAAATTAAATAAAAAACAAGATTTTTAAGTGAAAGTAGGAAGCGACATTAAAACTTAAAACGAACAGCAACTATTCCGTATATGAAAGGGGCTGTCCCCTCCTCAACGCCTCGCTCTTTACGCTAAAGTTGTTTGTTGTTTTAAAAAGTAGAGCGGTGAAAGAGTCAAATTTTAGCGTAAAGAACGAGGCGTCGAGGAAGGGACAGCCCCCTTCATATACGAAATAATAGTAGAGAAGGAAGTACCATTTCTACGACGCCCCCGTACCAAACAGGTTTTTCTGATAGGTATAGTATGCTACCGGTCCTATAGGTAAACATTTCTACAGGTCATTACACCTTTGCCAAGAGGAACGAGTATAACTTGATTGGCGATTAGGATTTGAATAAACGGAATAGTTTGCTTTACAATTCATATTAGTAAGAGAATTGAATTCAAAGAGAATACTTTTTATTTGCAGGTATATTAGTGTAGAAAAAAAAATGAGTGGTGCATTTACATTATTGGAGATTAATGATGGAACCGACAGCAGCAGCAGCAACGATAAACGAGTCCCTAATGTAGCTGTGGAAATAACCGCCGGCTGTATACTATGTCTTGAATGGGACACTATGTATGCTAGATACGTGATATCATTAAGCAAATTTAAGCAGGAGGAGCAGCTGTGTTTTGCTGGAAAAGTAAATATTCTCCATATAAATAAACTTTGGTCAGCATTAGATGTCCTATCGAAATATATTGATGATAACAAAATGCATCAGTGAATATCATTATTGTAATTATGTTCAATAAAACTGTTTCGAAATCAATGGTATTTTTTTTTCTAGAGTATACTAGCGTATATTTTTTAGAGTAGAAAAAAGAATTTCCGGTTAGTCTGATATTGATCGCGAGAGAGTTAGGACACAAAAAAATGGATAGATTCGAGAAAGATTGAATCATGAGGAATCTAGTTTTTATGGAAAAATGTTTAATTCTAGAAGATGATTTTCTAGAATTGTCTATTCAAAGGAAGATATTTTATCGAGGAATGCTTGTCGATATAATGAAAACTGATTCTCCATCATTTGACTATTGTATACAGCTTCTACATCGTGGTCCAAATGCATTTAAACAATTTATTGATATATTGATCACGACGCGACAAAATGATATTGTGGATATGCTTTTAAACATTAGTTTAGAAATTGAGGCCTTTTTTCATAAGAAAGATGGTGCTCAAGGATGATTTACTCCTCTCTCTCTCTCAGACATTTTTTTTTTGTTGCTAGCTCAGTTTCATTGTGGCAGTAAGAGTGTCAACACTTGACAAAATGTTCCATACATCTCCGTTATGCATGTACACACAGGGCAGCTGGTCATCATGTGAGAATTGCACAATGATTGAGGATTATGATGAAATATGTAGATTATCCAACCTGTTTAAATTGCATAAAGGGTATACTGTACAAATAAAAGATTTTACTTTCTGTCTTAAAGTGAGCTGTGACTCATCCTATAGGCCACCTAGGCTCTAATTGCCACTATTATAAATTTGATCAGTGTGAGAATACATACACCGGTATGATTTTAAAGAACCCTGACCGTGATTTCAGTTTACTTCTGCGAGATTGGTATCGTCGTGGTTTTAGATTGTTATGGGAGGAGGAACCGGGTCAACGATTCAACTGTTGGAACAAAAAAAGAATATGGTTTATAAGTCATCGTTGTGAAGACACTGGGTGTTATGATTATAAACCCACTGATCTTTATTTGGCTGTGACGAAATGTGATTCGACACTTGAGGACACTGTTTGTAAAATTGCTTCAAATAGGCAAATTGAAACATTTGAATTCTATAGAATGAATGAGAATAGTATCATTGACTATACAAAGAGATATGACAAGAGTGAAGTCACACTCTACTGTAGAAAATGTGACCCTGACATTGCACTACATCAGGATCAGTACACTGTGAATTCAGATAATCTACCTGGACTAGTCGTTGTGGACAAATACCTAGTATTGGATGAAATCTAAAGAGTAGAAAAGTCGTTTTCTAAGGTATATAAATTTATTTTTTTTATTAATAAAAAGTTTAACATACATATTTAGAAAATTTTATTATCAGGGCACTAAAATCAATATTAAATACACTTGCAAGTATTTTCTCCACTAGAAAGTCGTTCAATTGAGGTAAGTCAACGTAGATGTTCAGAAACTGCTTGTAGGTGTAGCCACGACATCTGAACATGAAAAAGAGTAGTTCATGAAAGCCACATGTCTTAGTCGTTAAATCCTGTTCTCTTCGTCGATTTTGAATAATGGTTTTCCCCCTGCTTTCAATAAAGTTGCTGATGTATGGAGCATAGAATTTATACGATAGGCCAAGAGGATCAAAAACTTCAATATTCCTTGCTGTTTGAAAGATGCATAGCCAATGACCGGTCTTCAAAGTCGATGGACTGCTATTAACAATGATTAGGGTGTTGTTAACACTTGGAATTTTATCAATGAAGTCCGAGGGTATGCAATAGGACTTGTACTGGGACATGTATGGATTCATACTAAATACATTGATTATTTGGTTTGTGTTCATGGTGCTAGGTCTAGTAGAACACTGCCGTCGGGCGTGATTTCCCAATAGGTTTCAAATTGACTCAGTGATATTAGCGTGATACTTTCGGTCAGAGCATTGGCAAATGTACACTCTAAACTTACATTCCCTGTTCGTACTATGGTCATATCTTGCATACCTGACAAATCCAAAACAATAACCCCATGATTTTTTGAAAACATTGAATCAGTTATTCTATTTTCAAAAAGTTGAGAGTCATGATCTAGGGATTGCATGGTCAACTCGTACAGAGTTCTGTAGGAATTTTTGTCAAATGCAAGAGTGTACAGTGGAATACCATTCACTTTGCACACAAGACTAGATAGACCGAAAAAATTAAAATTATGGGGAGATGCAGTCAAGGATTCAACGGCACTACCACTCTTTACAAAGGTAAATGCAAATTTTGATGGAATTTCTCCATAGATAATTGATGAATCGCTATAGCTAAGAGACCCCGGCGGCAATTAGATGTTGATTGGTGATCGGATGGGGGACAAGAAGTTTAATATTTTTGCCATTGGTTCTTAGCTTTTCCACTGCCAATGCAACCGAGCTCATAACCTGTTGTTTTCGGACGTGGAGAATTGCCGATGTGATAATGACATTTGCATCAGGTGCTGCAGGAAGTGTTTTTCTCAAAATGAAATTCGATGGGGCCATCTGTCGACTCCTATCTCAAGGCAAGAACAAAGGAGAATGTTTCTATTGCCCCATGTGCCTTTCCTCATTTAGATCTGAGCGAACATTCTCAGATCACATGGGGCATTGCAAAATTCATGGAAATCAACGAAGTGAAATTCCGGCAGATGGCAAAGACATTTTAAAGTGTGAAAATGTTAAAAATTTTCTTCTGCAATCTGATAAAGTATCTTTAGATTGTGAAACCAGACTGGTTGAGGTATCGAGCTAATCAAGGTCGAATATAGTCAAGGAACACAAACTAGTAGCGTGTTCCTACGAACATACCCGTCGTGACGCCATCAATAAAATGCAATTGAAAGAGTTTTTTTTTTACTATGGACAAAGAGGGCAGTATGGAAAAGTAATTGGTTTCTGTAATAAAAACGGCAAACAAGGCAAATCCACGATTACGTCATATCAATTATCCAATGACATTGTCGGATAAGGAGCAACTGGCGCTGGAAAAGAGGAGAATTTGCTGGCTGTTTAAGGGTGCCCCTGCCCCAAAAGACGCGGTCCAGGACCCCAATCACCTTATTGACCCCAATTCAACGGGGAAAAGTAACTTTCGTGGGTGGGCTCACAATTCATGTAATTTAAAAATTAAAAAACAAGTTGTTCTAACGGTTTTTATACATATCTAGAACTATGATCTGAAGTATGTGCTACCAGCATTGGCTAATCTTCAAAGAAATGGAACAGTAGATGATGATGATGCATGGGTGATAGACAGCTTTACGTACAAAATCATACCTAAATCATCGGAAAATTTGCTTGTTTTGGAATTTATGAGAAAATTTGTTGAAGCCGGCGTTGAGTACACGAATAAAATTCGCTTTTTAGATTCCTACAGTTTTTTCCCCAAATCATTGAGCGAATTAATTCAAGTGCAAAAAAACGATGACGGCTGCAATGCTTTCCCCCTTCTCAAGCAACAATTTCCAAATGATTTATATGATTTGTTAACAGTCAAGGGCATATTTTCTTATGATTATTATTGTTCCATGTCGATAGTTACCGAGGAAACTATTCTTTGTATAGAATCGTTTTACGACAGTCTTCACGATCATAGTTACACCCCCTATGAATACAGTTTTGCTACAGGAATTTGGGCAGAGTAAGGATGTAAAAACTGATTTGACTACTGCAAGCTGTATTTGACAAGTGACGTGTTAACCCTGTTAGATATTATGCGTGAAAACACGGATAAAATCTTTAAGGAATTTAATCTTGATTTGAGTTATTATTTTTCTTCGCCTCATCTAGTGATGGACCTCATCCTAAAAATTAGTTGGGAAAAAATCGGGCTACTCACCGACATTGATCAGCACCTGTTCATCGAAAGATTACTGGGGGGGGGTTTGTTGGTAATAGAAATTGGGTCAAGAAATACTATCCAACGGGGGCGCGGCCAGGGACCACACTAGCGGTAAAGTTTATTAATACGGAACTTCCCTATCATTGAGCAATGTCTCCTTACACGTTACCTTGTAATACCAAAAAAGTGTTCGGAGACCACGAAGCCCCTCATTCACCCAACATTGAACGTTTTGAGAAGATATCGGTTTGGTGTATTAGTTAAATGGATGGAGAGATACATGCCGAGAGTTGCATTACTATATGGGATTTGGTTTTCCCGATCATCGAGTTACCTGTGACTTATTAATCTATGATCCCTCGCAATAGGCGATAAGATGTGGTGGACGGAGAGCATTGGGTACCTTCAAAACAAAAAACTTATTGCCGAACTTATGCCAAAAAAAAACAAATTTGTACACAATTAAGCAATAAAATGGATGTGCAACAACGGTTTCTATGTCACAAAGGTTCATCAAACCCTCGGTTTTACTCAAAAACTTTATCTAAAAACGTTTGCTGACACTTTCGTCAGCAAACGTTCTGCAGCACAGACGAAAGCCGAAAAAGAAATTTATAAACTCATTTTGAATTCGGCTTTCGGCAAAATGTGTGATAGTGTTCGCAATAGGAATCGTTGTGACGTTGTGACCGATCCAGAACAATGTGCTCGAATTATTGCCGATCCAAATTACACTTCCTTCACAATTATTGGCTCGGACATGGCACTTTTGAATAGGAAAAAAAGACGCATTGTCTTGAATAAAAACATTGCTGCAGGCAGTGCTATCTTGGAGATCTCAAAAAAGCTCATGTTGGAATTCTACTACAATGTGGCTAGGGTACAGTGGCCTGAAAAGGGGCAAGTAGAGGTCTGCTACGGTGACACGGATTCTCTACTGCTCAAAGTAAAAACACCAAATCTAATTGATGATTTGGCGCACGGTGAAATTATCAGCTCACGGATGGACTACACCAATGGGAGTAGTGGTCTTTACCCTGTGATAGTAAAACGTCGAGTGCCCAATCAGATTTTATTTTTTAAATCTGAAACGGCACGTGATTTGATTTCCCGTGGTATGTTTGTAGGTCCGAAGGTGTACTTTATACAGACATACGACGAGGAAATCAAGAAACGTTGCAAAGGAGTACCCACGCACTATGTGGACAAAAATTTCGACATGGATGTTTATAGGACTTGTATTGTCGAAAATGCAATTCCACGAACCATATTGTTGTCAATTCGATCATTGAACTACAGGAACTTTACTGTAAATGTAGAAAAATTGCCATGAGTACCATTTCCGACAAGGTCTATGTTTGTCAAGATGGTGTGACCACCCTCCCCCTTGGTCACTATGTAACTTCAGACCGGATCGAATGTATTGCCCACAGGGAAAGTCTCGGTTTAAATAAAGTCCTGTAAATTATTTCCTAAAAACCTTTTTTTTTGGGGGGGGGGGGCCTCGCGGCCTTTAGGGGGGGGCTCGCGGCCCAGGGGGGCCGGCCGCCGCCAGCGCGGGGGGCACACCGTCACCAAAGTTATCTTTTTTTGGACTTAGAGCAGATTTTTTTTTCAAGTGCCATCTCTCTAATTTAATGTTTTTTTCTCTATAAATAAACAAAAAAAAAGTGTTTTTTCTCTCTGTGTGTGTACCTATGTAAATGTTGTATTTTTTTTATTATAAATAAATTTAAAAAAGTGTATTTTTTTTTCAACTGCTCTCTCTCTAATTTAATGTTGTATTTTTTTTCTCTATAAATAAACAAAAAAAAGTGTTTTTTCTCTTTATACCAATGTAAATGTTGTATTTCTTATTATTAATAAATTTAAAAAAGTGTATTTTTTTTTCAATGTATTTTTACTTTTTTATCTGCAAATAATAAAATAAAAAAATATTATTCTTTATTAGTCTTTGTATTTGTCTTTTTCTTCTTCTTGAAGAACAGAGTAGGAGAAGGGAAAAAATTATTTAGTCATTAGACAACTAGGGTCTACAGTTAGTTGTCCAGATGAACTGTTGAAAGGAACATGCATCAATTTCAAACACCATTCAGATCATTTCTGTGTGGGCCCGCAATGTCGGGCAAAACAACACTCTTAACTAAAATAATTTAAAATTGTGATAAAATTTTTGCGGAAAAGCCGAAAAAAATCTACTATTGCTATAGTATTTGGCAGGAGTCATACAATACAATAAAAGCAATTGCTGCTGCCGTGGGGTCAGTGCAGATACAGTTCATACAGGAACTTGATGTTTTGAATTGAACCAAACTCTTGGCTGATCATTGACGATCTGGCTGAATCTATTGAACAATGGTCTCAGCAAATGTTACACTTGTTCACTGTTCGCTCTCATCATGAACAGATTTCCGTTACTCTGGTTCTACACAATCTCTTTCATCAGAGTAAATGTATGCGAACACTTGCTTTGAACTGTACCTACTATTTCATCTACAGAGTTGTTCGTGATTCCCGCTCGGTAATAAACCTCAGTAAAGAAATCTATCAAGTTGCCTCTGAATTTTTGCTCTCAGCATACAATCAGGCAACTAATAAAACCCACGGCTATATCCTATTGTATCTTAATCAAAATAAACCCGAGGAACCGAGTGTAATCAGAGATATTTTTAACAATGAAATTAAAGTATTTCTTCCTGTGACCACTAAAAAGACCTATTAGTCTCTATCATGACGCTGAAGAAACTACATGAAAATAGACATTTGTTTTCAGTTCTAAGCACTTCAAAACCTCCACTTAGAAAAGCAATACTCAAACATGGTATTGACAATGATTTTATTAATCTAATATCTGAACTTTGTTTAAATTTGACCGAGGTTAATGTTCAACTGACAGAAGTAGTTAAGCAACAGGCAAAGCAACATCGTTCCATTGTACGTACATGTGCCTCTAAAAAGAAAGGAAAGAATTTTAAAAGGAAACGACGTCTTAAGGCGGGCGGTAGCTTTTTCACACTTTTACTGCCAATAATTGCAAGACTTGTAAACAGTTTTCTCTAGATGGCAAAACCCTATAAATTGACTCCAATAGAACTCGCTCTCTCACCCGTCGAACACTTTGAGGACAATCTGAGTAAATTCCTCGACAATGAAACTATTGATGATGATAAAAAACTGATTTTACTTCAAGATGCACTTCGTCGAGTGGACAAACAATATCAATCAAAGCCCACTGCTGCTGCTGATCCCAAAAAAGAATCATCTTCTCAAGAATCTCCTGCTGGTGCTGCTGGAAAGAATTTAAAGAAGGTTGAATTTGTTACTATTGTTTTGAAAATTTGAAATATGTTACCCATAACTATGGGTGAACAAAGAAAACGACTCTTAACCTATCTCTTGGAAAGTGGTCAAATTCAAGTTGAGAGCAATGGGGAAATGATTATAATTCAAGGCAAGAGCTATAATCTACTTGATTTAATGTATGACATGGTTACAAATCGTAAAGGACTATTATCATTTGACACTCGTCTATACAACTTTCTAAATACATTAAACTTCCCCAAAAGTCTTATTGGCAATATACAAATTCTAAAAAAATTAAATGAACGAGCATCATCATCATCATCAACATTAAAATATGAACTTGAAGAAGAAGAAGAAGATTTTAAATCAACTTTGGAAAATACTAGCACACCAGTGGTAGCTAGACAAAAGCGAAGACGTATCATGTCAACGTCACCACCACCAGCAGTCAGTTTACAAAAGGGTAGAGGATGTTACACAACGTGATTACGTTCAAAATGGCTGAAGTTCTAAAAGGTACTTATGAAAATATTGGCGAGGCAGGGAGTTTAAGTTCCCCCACAACTCTTTCCAAATTCACGGGTGTTCGCATTAAAAGTGTACGAGAATATCTACAACATGAACCAAGTTACACTCTTCATAGAAATCATAGACTTCAAGCCAATCGAAATCGGAAAACTAAAGACTTTTACACATTGTATATAATGCAAGCAGGTCTTTTGACTCTCGATAAGCCCCAAATACGTCACAATACACCGTAAAAGTACATCCTAATAACAATCAGTGTTTATAGTCGCTATGCATATGCAATTCCATTGCAATCAAAGAGAGGTGTTGAAGTTGCTCGGGCCATTGAAAGTATTCTCGAACAGGATTAATATAATAAAATTCAAACGGATCATGGTAGTGAATTTGTTAATCCTCATGCTGCAGAAGTACTAGACAAGTATAGTACACTTCTCTATCATAGGCACAGTCCAATAAAGGCTGCATTGGCCGAACGATTGATAAGAACTATTCGACTTTTAATTTCAAGATATTGTACATTGAAAAATACACCGGCTTTTATTCATGACCTAGATAAAATCATGTTGATTTATAATCAACGACCTCATCGATCATTGTCCAACTCTACACCAACGGAAGTTCATCATTCGGATCATAATACAATTGACACCTTTCTTAAACAATATTCCAATGAATCAAAAGTCAAGAAAAAGAAAAATAAATTCAATGTTGGTGATACTGTTCGAATTAATAGAACAACTAATGTTTTTGAAAAGGGGACTTACTTGTGGTCCACTGAACTTTTTAAAGTGGCGAAAATCCCAAACACTACACCCATAACGTATTGCCTGTATGATACCAAAGATGAGGAGATTCTCTGTAGATCTTATGACTATGACCTGCAAAAAGTTAAAAATGATAGTGAAATATACAAAACTGAAAAGATATTAAAGACACGTACTCGCAGGGGTAAGAAACAGTTACTTGTTTGGTGGCTAGGATACAACTCTGATTTTGATTCTTGGATCGGTGTTGAAGATATTGACAATGCCCAATGATTTATATGTAGCATTCATGTCCATTATGTCTGATCCTCTATAAGATGACTTTACTATGACAAGTAGTTTCTGGAAAAAACTATAACCCACCAGCCAATTTGCCAGCGCATAGTAAGTTGGTCTAGTTAACTGTATTATAAAAAATACCAATGACATCCTAAGAAAGGATCGTAAATATGAAATAAAAATTAGACCCTATGATTGGCCTCCACCACCAGGGGATCAAGAACAAATTCAAAAAATCAATTGGATGGATTATCCATATATTAAATTACCCTACGAGGAGCTCACCTGCATGACTGATTTATGTCGTACTATCAATAAAAAAATTCCTGCTCGTAAAAAAGGATCTTTTCATTTCAACTATTCACCGGAGGAGTACTATATAAGTTCACCCATTGCAAATGAAAAGATTATTCTCAATGATAACTTACAGAATGTTCTTGGCTGTAAACTCATTATAATCAATGTTAAAAGTACAGGGAACACTTAATTTAATTTTTGCTGACTACCCGCCTGCCTTCTCCACGGACACTTGTATATTTCTCTATGCTTCATTTGTGGAAACATCTCGGGTTGGTAATTCAAATGTTCCCCTCCTACGAATTCTTGACCGAAAAAACAATCAAGAACATGTTCACCACTACAATATAAAACATCTTCAGTATATTCCCGTAAACACTTCCTATTTGGAACTCTGTCAGTTAACACTAAGAACTGAATTAGGTGATTCTCTAGGAATTTCAAAAGGCTTAGCAGTGATTACATGTCATTTTCGACCCATTGTCAACGACGACGGTACAATAACCTAAAAAATGAACAATAGAAGAATTCTATTTGTCTGTCCCGATATCGATTGTTATCTTGGTGCTTTGAGTCCACGTCAAATAGGCAATGGATTGGACTACTCCAAGGGGCGTACTACAATGTCTGGCTATGGTCTTGGTAGCAGGTTTGCTAGGCTATTTCGTTCTGCACTACCCCTTGCCAGAAAATATCTTGTACCTGCTGCATCAAATTTTGCTGCCTCCACACTACAGGACTGGGGGTCGGGCAAGAATTTCAAGGAGAGTGTTAAGGAAAATATTAGATCTTCAGCAAGAGCCGTTGGTGAGCAACTAAAATCTTGAAAAAATGGGGAGGGATTGAAAAGGATGCGTTCGCGTCATTCACTCATCAGTCTCCACCCAGGCAGGAAGCAAAGGACATCAACAAGCACTTTGAGAAATAAAATAACGAGGGCCAATAAGCAGCAGAAGAAGAAAAAGAAAAAGATTGTTCGATGAAAGAAGAATTTCTTTTCTTAAGATGATTTATCTCCCCCACAAAAAATAATATCCATCAATCAGCTCCTCATTAAATCTATTCAATGCTGAAAATGTTGTTGTTAGTGTCAAGTATGGCTACTATGAACAATTTCACCCTCAACAACCCCTCTCGGATAATATAGACTTTCAAATATTTTCCAATGAAGACTATTTCATTGATTTGTCGTCAACATTTATTGATTTAAATGTTGTGGTGAAGAAAAAGTTAGATAATAAAACCCCAAATGACGGCGATGGTCTCTCCTCTAAAAACTGTATTCTACACAACCTATTTAAACAGATTAATGTATTTATTAATGGAACATTGATGAGCCCTATCAATAATTTATCAAACTATGTAAGCTACATACAATTTATGATGATGATGCCAAAGGCGTACAAAGAGATGAGAGGACAATCATTGGGCTATGAATATCGATCAGGTGTTGATATTGACGGTGAGTTGACTACTGCAGTCACCCAGGAGTATCATCTGGTTGGAAAATTAAATCATGAGATATTCAATATATCCCAATGACTACCCCCCAATGTCAAGATTGACATAAAGTTACAGATGGCCCCATCGAATTTCAGTTTGAGAAAAACACTTCCTGCAGCACCCGATGCAAATGTCATTATCACATCGGCAATTCTCCACGTCTGAAAACAACAAGTTATGAGCTCTGTTGCATTGGCAGTGGAGAAGCTAAGAGCCAATGGTAACAACATTAAACTTCTTGTCCCTCATACTATCACCAATCAACGTCACATTGCCACTGGTTCTCGTAGCTATAGCGATTTATCATTTATCAATGGAGAAATCTCATCAAAATTGGCTTTGGCCTTTGTGAAGAGTGGCAGTGCCGTTGGATCCTGGGCTGAATCCCCCCATGATCTTAATTTTTTCGGTCTATCTAGCCTCGTTTGCAAAGTGAATAGTATTCCACTGTACACTTTATCGTTTGACAAAAATCCTATAGAACTCTGTACGAGTTGACTATGCAATCCCTAGATCAATACTCTCAACTATTTGAAAATGGAATAACCTATTCAATGTTTTCAAAAAATCATGTGTTTATTGTTTTTGATTTGTCAGGCATGCAAGATATGACCATAGTACGAACAGTGAATGTACGTTTAGAGTGTACATTTGCCAATGCTCTGACTGAGAGTATCACTGAGTCAATTTGAAACCTATTGGGAAATCACGCCCGACGGCAGTGTTCTACTAGACCTAGCATCATGAACACAACTCGAATCTTCAACGTATTTAGTATGGATCCATACATGCCCCAGTACAAGTCATATTGCATACCCTTAGACCTCATTGAAAAAATTGCAAGTGTGACCAAGACCCTAATCATTGTTAATAGCAGTCAATTGAGTTTGACAACGGGCAATTGGCTCTACATCTTTCAAACAGCGAAGAATATTGAATTTTTCGATCCTCTTGGCCTATCGTATAAATTCTACGCTCCATACATCAGCAACTTTATTGAAAGCAGGGGGAAAACCATTATTCAAAATCAACGAAGAGTACAGGATTTAACGACTAAGACATGTGGCTTTCATGCACTACTCTTTTTCATGTTCAGATGTCGTGCTTACACCTACAATCAGTTTTTCGACATCTACGTTGACGTACCTCAATTGAACGACTTTCTAGTGGATAATATACTTAAAATTTTATTTAATATTTATTTTAGTGCCATGATAATAAAATTTTATAAAGATTTATGTTAATTTTTTTATTAATAAAAAAAAATTTATATAAATGATAAAACGACTTTTCTACTCTTTAGATTTCATCCACTACTAGGTATTTGTCGACAACAACTAGTGCAGGTAGATTATCTGAATTCACAGTGTACTGATCCTGATGTAGTACAATGTCAGGGTCACATTTTCTACAGTAGAGTGTGACTTCACTCTTGTCATATCTCTTTGTATAGTCAATGATACTATTCTCATTTATTCTATAGAATTCACATGTTTCAATTTGCTTATTTGAAGCAATTTCACAAACAGTGTCCTCAAGTGTCGAATCACATTCCGTCACAGCCAAATAAAAATCAGTGGGTTTATAATCATAACACCCCGTGTCTTCACAACGATGACGTAAAAACCATATTCCTTTGTTGTTCCAACAGTTGAATCGTTGACCCGGTTCCTCCTCCCAGAACAATCTAAAACCAAGACGATACCAATCTCGTACCACTAAACTAACATCACGGTTAGGATTCTTTCCAATCATACCGGGATATGTACTCTCCCACTGCTTACATTTATCATAATGACAATTGGAGCATAGGTGACCTCTAGGATGAGAGTCACACACCTCTTCAAGACAGGAATTACAACCTTTAATTTGTAAAGCATATACTCTCTGCAATTTACACGGGGTGCATAATCTACACTTTTCATCATATTCCTCAATCATTGTGCAATTCTTACATGATGACCAGCTACCCAGTGAGTATATACATAACAGACATGTATGGAACATTTTGTCATGTGTTGACACTCTCACTACCACAATGAAACTGAGCTAGCAACAACAAAAAATTGTCTGAGAGAGAGAGAGAGGAGTAAATCATCCTTGAGCACCATCTTTCCTATGAAAAAAAGTCCTAAATTTCTAAACTAATGTTTAAAAGCATATCCACAGTATCATTTTGCCGTGTCGTGATCAATATATCAATAAATTGTGTAAATTCATTTCGATCACATTGTAGAAGCTTCATGCGATATTCTAATGATGGAGAATCAGTTTTCATTATATCAACAAGTATTACCCGAGAAAATGTCTTCCTTTGAATAGACAACTCTAGAAAATCATCGTCTAGAATCAAATGTTTTTCCATAAGAACTAGATTCCTTAGGATTCGATCTTTCTCGAATCCATCCATTCTTTTTTTTTAGTCCTAACTCTCTCACGATCAACTTCAGACTAACCAGAATTTCTTTTTTCTACTCTAGAAAATATACGCTTGTCTACTTTAGAAAAAGAAAAAATACCATTTATTTAGAAACAGTTTTATTGATCATAATTACAATAATAATATTCACTGATGCATTTTGTTCTCATCAATATATTTCTATAGGACATCTAATACTGACCGAAGTTTATTTATATGGAGAATTTTTCCTTTTCCAGCAAAACACAGCTGCTCCTCCTGCTTAAATTTGCTTAATGATATCACGTATCTAGCATACATAGTGTCCCATTCAAGACATAGTCTACAGCCGGCAGTTATTTCCACAGCTACATTAGGTACTCGTATATCGCTGTTGCTGCTGCTGTCGGTTCCATCATTAATCTCCAATAATGTAAATACACCACTCATTTTTTTTCTCCACTAATATCCTTGCAAATAAAAACTATTCTCTTTGAATGCAATTCTCTTACTAATATGAATTGTAAAGCAAACTATTCCTTTTATTCAAATCCTAATCACCAATCAAGTTATACTCGTTCCTCTTGGCAAAGGTGTAATGACCTGTAGAAATGTTTACCTATAGGACCGGTAGCATACTATACCTACCAGAAATACCTGTTTGGTACGGGGGCCTTGTAGAATTCAATATTAGCATTCTACTAGTAACACAACAGACGAAAATTGACGAACAAGAGAGTAGTAAAGAATTATAGTTTACAACGTAATATTTAGCAGGGACAGTCACTAGTGAAATATCACTTGAGGTGGCAACGTGGCACCGTGATTGGGTGATTTTCGGGGATTCGGGGAACCAAATTTTTTTTCGGGGTGACACATATATTTTCTGGGAAATCCCAGAAAATTCGGGGAAATCCCCGAAAATTCGGGGATAGTGCAAGCCCTGCTTGATTCCTAATCATTAAAATCGAAATACTTAACCACACGAGAAAAGAAAAGCTCTGACTTTGCGGTTGGCGCAATAAAGAATAGCCATAAATTAATTCAAAATCAACCGAACGCCGCCACCTCTCCCGGCGGCGTTGCGACACTTCGGCGGCGGTCAACTGGGCCTCTCCTTGGCGGCGTTAGGCCGGTTCACCGGCGTGACGTCGGGGTCTACTTTTAACATTGGGCCTACTCCAAGATTTTGCTCTGGATCCACCCCTGCAAAGATCTGAACTCAACCCTTAAGAACATGTGACCGAAAACCTGGTCAAGGCCCATCTATTTCAGGCTTCTTTCTAATATCAACGCTGGTCCTTTAGGCAGTCTTGCCTGAGATGAAGGCAGATCTTTCATTTAGGGAATTATATTTGCTGTATCCTTCTTATTATACCTTCTTATTCTTCAGTGATTCTATTTCAATCCTATTTGCAGATAAAGAGGGTATATTCATATCCACTTTAGAAAATTTTTATAACGAGGAAATCTAGTTTTGAACTAAAAATTTTAGTAAATAAAAGAACCTTAAATATCAGAGAAATCAATTGGACCTGAGCAAACGTGGTGAAACAGGAAGTATAGTAGATCTTCCTAATTTTGCCATTAACTAGGCTCACCTATTTCCTCGATGATAAGGTTTCAAATGCGGCATATTTGCATAAATGTTAATTTGGAGCGATATTAGGAAGTGTAATGGGCCCCTGTTTTTCACGTTTTTTTTTATTAAAAACGAGTATGTATTAATTTTAAAAAAATATTTGTTCAAAGTAAAGAGGAAGTTGAAACTTAAAACGAGCAACGGTTTTAAAGGTACTTAATAAATCATAGTTTTTTCCCAAATTATTGATGAGGGGGGAGCAACTACCCCCCTTGCCCCTGCCAAACGACGCCACTGGTTAAAATCAAATTTATGAGGATATGGATGATTTAGGTACTAAAAAAGCAGAATAAGCTGAATGTTTAAGGTGACATAAAATTGATTGTGACAAAAATTTAACAAAGGATTATAACATTTGCTAAGCACATACAAGCTTAATGATCAATCTTTTAGTCATCACTCAATTCTAATCACTCATCACTCTTTTCGTCATCACTCATCACTCAATTCTAATCACTCATCATTTTTTAGTCATCGACAAATCACTCATTTGCAAACCCACTCATCTCGTGTTTTCATCATGGCTGCAGCAGTCAGCTACTTAATCCTCAGTAATGTAGCTCGAACATATTTCAGCCCACTACCGTGTTTTATCAAAAGTTAAAGCAACACGTTTTCAAAATAGACCTAGTGAGAAACAAAATGCCATCTGACACTGAATCAGGAATTGTAATTATTGTTTCGGTTAATCTTAAAAGTTAATTTTTTTTCTTCTTTTTTTCCAGGCCTAGCGGGTTACTAGAGCATCATAGAGAGATGCTTAAGAGCTCATTCAAAAGCTATTTCTCACGAGTACGTGGTTTATATAAATTCCACCGTGTGCAAGTGCCTTATGGCACGAAAAAAGTAACCTTTTATGCCGTTTCTCGAGGGATGGGGCTAGCGGGTTACCAGAACATCTTAGATAGATTTTTGATACCTCATATTTAAAAAATTGCTCATGCTCACATTTTCCTTCTTCCTATAAATTCCATCATCTGAAAGTTTCAAATAGTACTAAAAACGGCACTTTTGGTGCCATGTCGCAAATGGAAAAGCTAGGGCTATTGGGCTACCAGAACTTTTTAGAGTGATGTCTAATGGCTCATTTGAAAACTTTTGCGCATATCTACGTGCTTTTTATCAATTCTACCATTCGTAAGTGAGATATAGCACTGAAAAATACATTTTTGGTGCTACTTCTTAAGTGGAAAATCTTGGAAGCATAAAACGGTATCACTATACTAATTATGGTCCAAATCTTTAACTGGAGGTTTGCAGGAGCACCTCCTGAAAATTCCTCCTCTATTCCCCCTTAATAAGCTACCCAATTAAAGTCCTACAGACACCAGTAAATTAAATTATATTATTAGAGGTGTGGCTCAGTTAGTGCAACAATGGAATTCAATTTAAATTGTTATGCGTTCGATTCCAGCTTAGATTTTTTTTTCAATCAAGGTTCTTACCTTCTTTCGATTACTTTTCAGATCTCCCTCTTATTTTTAAGAGTGTGATGCACTCATTTTTGAAGGCATATCCCGGGAAGGCACATTTTAAGCCTTTTAGTCACATCGACGTGCTTTATATCACTTTACCATCCAAAAGTGCCATTTAGCACTACAAACGGCACTTATGGTGCCATTTCTTAAGTGGAAGAGTTTGGAAGCATAAAACGGTACCATTGCGATAATTATGATGCAAAGCCCTTAGCTGAAGGTTTATAAGAACCCCTCACATATACTGACCCTCTTAGTAAGTTTCATAAATCGCCTACTCATCTTAAAATTGAAAGATTATTGCGAAAACAAATTAACTAAAACTAAAAACTTTCCCACTAAAAATCTACCAAAAATTAAGCTTGATTGATCAACAGTTTTGAATTGAACCTTCAAAGTTCACTGTGTGATGAAGCCCATTTACTAGTTTTAACGGCAGTAATTGAGGGGAAGGGACGTCCTTGCCCCCTTAGTTTTTGCTCTTGCCATGGTTTTGAAAAACACCTTTTTTTGGTCGTTTTATTGGAAAAGGCACTTGTTTCTTTTAAAATAGTTGGGGAAACAACCAAAAGTGCACTTTCTGGAAGTGTCTTATCTCCCCTAGATAGGTGATAATTAGAAATTATATTAAAAATAAGTTTTCAACTGAAACTAAGAAGTGATATTAAAACTTAAAACGAGCATACATTATTCTGTATAAATAAAAAAGATTATGGCAGTGTTGTTTCTGCATTAACTTTTAATCAAAAACGAACAAAGATTAATTCAAGAAAACTAAGTTTTCCCGAGAGAAGTAAGGAGCGAAGTTGAAAGTGAAAACGGACAAAAATGATTACTTCACAGCCTATTTAATACATATCAATAAAACAAGTAGAAATAAGCCAACTAATTATATTTACCTATGTTTTTAGGGTTATAGAAAACTAGCGCTTTCCTACAAACACAAAGTAGAATAGGAATTTTAGTACAGTAAAAGCAAACAAATTAAGGACACTTTTTACAGAATAAAAATATTATCAATCCCTTTTAGAATCCATCCCTTTTAAGATAGAGGAACAATCCATTTTAGGATTTTGCTTTATTTGTTTTTTACGTTTAATTTGGCATCACTTCTACATAATGGCTCACTTCAATGACTGGCTCTCGTTTTGGTTCTGAAAATTAATTTTATAAAGCAAAGTTTTCCCGAGGGAAGTAAAGAGCGAAGTTGAAACTTACGGACAAAAATTATTACTTCACAGCTTATTTAATAGTTATCATTAAAACTAGTACAAATAAACCAACTAATTATGTTTTCCTATGATTTTAGGATTATACAAAACTAGCACTTTACTGAAAACACAGAAGTCAAGTAAAAAAAACAGGTTAATTGATTTAAGAGTCAAAAGTGAGTATGTAGCCTGACAACACTGAACGAATGTATAAAGCTTTTCATAGCCTTTCACCAGTTGTCACCTCAGTAACTTTCAATATACAATTAAAATTATCTTAAAAACCTAAGCGTAAAACTAAATATTTTTTAATAACCGTGAAGTAATTGAACAGCATACAGAAATATTGGATTGATTTATCAAGCAGCATTTTGGTCTCTCCAGCTATAATACCAATAGTGAGTAATATACAGTCCTAAATTGCAAGAAATATGCTTAGTGTTACTTGAAATGAAGGTCAAATAAGACATAATATGAACTCTGGAAATCCGATTATTTCTCTCTATACAAGAGTGTATTTTAAGTCATGACACAAATTCTAAAGCTAGTCTATAGTCCTAATACTATCAAGCTGGCTTTATTTCGAACTTGTGAACAAACTAATCATGACATGTCCTTTTCGGAACCAAAACGAGAGCCAGTCATTGAACTGAGCCATTGTGCAGAAGTGATACCAAATTAAACGTAAAAAAAATAAGCAAAATCCTAAAATGGATCGTTGCTTTATCTTAAAAGGGATTGATAATATTTCTATTCTGTAAAAAGTGTCCTTAATTGGTTTTGTTTTACTGTACCAAACTCCAATATTATTTTGTTTTCTCAGTAAAGCGCTAGTTTTGTACAATCCTAAAAGCACAGGGAAACATAATTAATTGGTTTATTTGTACTAGTTTTATTGATAAATATTAAATAGGCTGTGAGATAATAATTTTTGTCCGTTTTAAGTTTCAACTTCGCTCTTTACTTTCCTCGGGAAAGCTTTGCTTTTTTCAAATTAATCTATCAAATATGGTGGACAGAAAAGAGGGTTCGTGAACATTTCTCAAAAATCTAAAAAAGGGCCACGATTAAGGAAAGATTCGAAAACGCAGCAATAGGAAATACTAATCAGGAAAACCTTGTTCAAGAGTATACTTTTTCCTTTCATAAGTCAGATCTCCTAGTGTATAATTAAAAAAAAAAATCCATTTGAAAATCTTCTTTAAGGAATATATTAGCAAAACCATTTTGCAGGCTAACCTTAAAGACTTTCATCTTCCATAATGTCTGAATGAACCACAAAGTATTGCGAGAATATGTCTAATATGCCTTTTCATCACGCCATTTATGACCTGTTTTTCTTAGAGCCTAAAATTCATTTAGGGCGAGGAGCAGAAATGGAAACTTCTAGTGAGCTCATTCGCTGAAAAAAAAAAAAAAAAAATTGTTCTTTCATTTACGACCGAAAAAAAGAAATAGCACAGAAGCTTTGCAATCATGGATGTTGTAAATGCATTGTATGTTGAAAGATCCATTTTAATAGAAAAATCACTAAACAATTAAAAAAATTTGCTTATTTTTTTAATGCACTTGCACTATCAGAAATATAAACCATATTTATATGGAACTAGCTGAGTATTCCTGCAAAACGTCGAGTTTACAACAAAAGGTTTACTATCCATACTTTACAAAACAATACATTTTTAGGCACCGACAGCAGGGATGTAGTACGGAAATAGCTGAGTATCAAACAGTTCGTGGTAACAAACTGTAAGTAAGAAGTGACCCGGCTCAATAGTAACCGAAACTTTAAAAAACGAAATTGTGATACCGATATGTATATATATATATTATATATATATTATATATATATATATATATATATATATATATATATATATATATATATATATATATATATATATATATATATATATATATAAAAAGAATCGGTTGATAAAGCTGATTTCAAATATATTAAGTTTAGTCCTACCCATTAACGGCTACGAGCCTGAGAAAATTTGCCCGATCTTCGAAAAAGGGGGAATCACCCCCATAAAAGTTATAGAATCTTAATAAAAATCACACCATCAGATCCAGCGTATCAGAAAACCCTATTGTAGAGGTTTCAAGCTGCAATCTGAAAAAATGTGGAATTTTGTATTTTTTACCAGAAAAAAGGTCACGGATGCGTGTTTATTTGTTGTTTTTTTTTCTCCCAGGGTGATCGTATCGACCCAGAGGTCCTAAAATATCGTAAGAGGGCTGATTTGAACGGAAATTAAAAATTCTACTGCCCTTTTTAAGTGACCAAAAAGATAGCAGGGCAATTAGGCCCCCTCCCCCGCACCTTTCCCCCCCCAAAAATCGTCCAATCAAAATTTTAGGATACAACTTTGTTCAAAGGCCCAATAAATACACCATTGGATACAATATGACCCCCCCTCCCCACAGCCGTAGAGGAAAAGTTATAAAATTTGCCCATTTGCTCTGGGGTTTTATAACTTCATAAAGCCCCTGGACGGTTTAATGAAGTTATAAAATTTACCCATTGTTTACGCATAGTATTTTTATTGGCAAGCATGAATACATTTTAGTGTGGGGGGACGAATTTTTTGCTGAGGGTTTTTCCACGGGGGAACTTCCCTCCATAAGGAGGGAAGTTTCCAGGGGATGAACTTGTCAGGGGAAATAATACACTGGGGGAATTTACAAAAATTCCTATACAAAATTCTTTTTACGTGTCTTGCTTTCTCTTTTTGTCTTAACCTTACGCGTGAGTTGTTAAGGGTAATTATTCTGTGTAAATTTTCACCGGGATTGAAGTGTCTAGAGGATATTTCCGTGGGAACGGTATTTCTCCGCGGAGATGGGGGCCAGATTTCCTGGGGTTATTAAAAAAAACGATCAGTAATTATATAAAAAACAAGTTTTTTCAACTGAAAGTAAGGAGCAACATTAAAATAAACAGAAATTATTACGTATATGAAGGGGGTTGCCTTCTCCTCAACACCTAGCTCTTTGCGCTGAATTTTGAAATTTATCCCAATTCTTGAAAAAAGACTCCTGAAACACAAGGGTTATTTAATTTGAACCATAAAACGCTTTTTTAAAGTAATCAAAAACCTAGGTGTAAAGAGCAAGGTGTTGCGGAGAAGGCAACCCCCTTCATATAGGTAAAAAATTTCTGTTCGTTCTAATTTTTAATGTTGCTCCTTACTTTCAGTTGAGAAAACTTGTTTTTTTTTTAATTTAATTCCAACATTGGAACCTTGATGTGTTTCGGTTTAATCTTTTAAATAAGTTTAATGTCGTGCAGAGCAGAAAAGAAAACATTCGCTCTTCTATATTAAAAATGAACTGCCCACTAAGAAATAATTTCTAAGATTTTTATCGCGCATCGATTTCCTTGGCGTTCTAGAAGTAACTATTTTTCAAAGGAATATTTTCAAGGTTTTCAAATTATAAGCAAACTTTCGTATCTCTACCATATTTCACTAAACACCCCCCCCTTCTAAACACCAAAAAGCTTTAGACATACAGGTGTAGAATAGCAAAAAAAAAAAAAAAAAAAAAAAAAAAAAAAAAAAAATGTAACCTGACAACTAAAATATATCACAGAAAAAAAAATATGCAGATATGTTTGTAGTACTATAATTTCTCTACAGGCAATACATTACAAATAGTTTTATCCTCTCTATTGAATAGTTAAAAGAAGTAAGTACAATAATAAGTAATCCTTCTTTTAAAATACAACTTTTAGAACCACATGACTATGCTTCTAGAACCACATGACTAAGCTTCTCCAGCCTCTAAGTGGCAAAGGGTTGGGATCAGGGACGTAATTCGCAATGGATAAAAGAGGGCAACTGCTCCTCCCAGACCTCAGTTTCTTCCCCAGACCCCAGTTTGCCCCCCCCACCCCCAGCTGAAATTTAGTTTCTCCAAAAATCTTGTCAAGACTAGGATAAGCCTGAATAATTTAAGCATCCACAGAAACGAGTCAGTTTTCTTTAGTAGATTTTTATCTTTTTTATTACTACATGGCTCATTTTTCAGTTTTTTAACTTAAAAATTATCATTTTCGATTGATTTGGAAAAATTGCCTCTAGCTTTGTCCACCCCCATGGATTTGACGAAATTACATCACTGGCTGGGGTATGGATTTAGTGATCTACTACGAATGTAGTTGCAAACCAGTTAATAGAGCGTGAGTCTTAAAATAAGAATGTCAAGCGCTCAATTTCTGCTTGGATATTTATTTTTCAATCAAGGATTTTTCCCCTCTATATGGTTATTTTTTCATATAATTCACTGTTTTTTGTAAAATTGATGCACTTATTTTTTAAACTTGTCAAGTATTTTAATTCAAAAGGGAATAGAGGTCATCCTGTTTTTGTGTGTCTTACTCTGTGTGTTTGTGTTTTTTTCTTTGTGTCTGTGTGTATAACTCTGTGTGTATTTTTGTCTCTATGTGTTCGTGTGTCTGACTCTTTGTGTGTGTGTTTTTGTCTCTATGTGTTCGTGTGTCTGACTCTTTGTGTGTGTGTTTTTGTCTCTGTGTTTGTCTTTGTGTTTTCGAGTGCCTAGCTGTGTGTTTCATATATATATATATATATATATATATATATATATATATATATATATATATATATATATATATATATATATATATATATATATATATATATATATATATATATATATATATATATGTGTGTGTGTGTGTGTGTGTGTGTGTTTATTTCTCTATCTGTGCCTGTGTGGCTAACTCTGTGTACTTGTGTTTGTTTTTGTCTCTGTGTCTTTCTTTGTGCGTTTCTGAGTCTGACTCTGTGTTTATGTGTGTGTGTGTTTTTGTCTCTCTCTCTCTGTGCCTGTGTGCGTTTTTGTCTCTGTCTGTATTTGTCGATAAAATAAAAGTTCAAAATAGGGATAAAATCCTTTTTAATACACAGTGTATAGAAATTCACAAAAATACCAGATATTTCGGTCACATATACAGTGACCTTCATCAGTAGTAAAACTAATTATCTACGTCTGTATTTGTGTGTTCGTGCGTTTGACTCTGTGTGTTTTTGTCTCTGTCTCTGTGCATGTGTGTCTGACTCGGTGTGGCTGTGTGTTGTTTTGTCTCTGTGTCTGTCTTTGTATGTTCATCTGTCTGACTCTGTGTGTTTGTGAGTGTGTGTGTTTTTGTCTCTCTCTCTCTGTACCTGTGTCTCTGACTCTGTGTGTTTGTGTGTGTTTTTGTCTCTGTGCGCTTTTGTGTTTTTTTCTCTGTGTCTCTTTGTGTGTTCGTGTGTCTGACACTGTGTGTTTGTGTGTGTTTTTGTCTTTCACTCTGTGCCTGTGTTTCTAACTCTGTGTGTTTGTATGTGTTCTTGTCTCTGTGTCTGTCTTTGTTTGTACGGAAACGCTTAAGTGATGATGACGGGTTCCAAAGGGTACCACGAGCCAAACGCAGTGCCACATTGACATGAAGTGCTTTGGACTATCAGGTTCTAACAATGAAATGGAAATCACCGCTGTTAAAATCAAAATAAGGGTCAATTTTTGTTTATAGGACTGTTTTTGTAAGAAATGGCTGAAAATGCTTTAGGAATGATAGTTTGTGCCACAAGGTACCACGGGCCAGCCATAAAGTGTCACGACGGCGTGAACTGCCATGGGGCCATCACGTTCTAACAATGAAATGGAAAGTCCTGCTTTCCAAATAAAAAACAGTGGTCAATATTAAAAATACAATTTCCTAGATGTATGATATTAATTTCAATGCCCTAAGAATAGAATGTTTTAATAATGTTTGTAAATTTGTTTACTAATAAAACTTATATGTACGATAAAAATCTTGGACTTCAGCTTTCGGGTTTCTTCTTCCACGATGAATCTTCAATATGTTTGACTGTTGCAATTAAGGCATCTTATAGCCTATGTACATCGGTAGTCACTAGGCATACCCATTCATGGTTATCTCTAATTTAACTGTAAAATTCTCTAGAGCAAAGAGGAAAAGACAGCCTTTTGACCGTATAAGAAGGTGCACCATATTCTATCCATAAAAGTACTCTTGGTTTCATTTCACCGCTATTAGTGTATTCAACTTCCAATAGAGTAAAAGCATCCATTGCTAAAAAATATGCCAAGAACAAGATCAATATCCATAATGTTGCTTTGATAATATCCCCTAAACTATTACATAGCATATCACATTTGCGTAATAGATCATTAATCATTAACATTGTTGGATGCTAGCACACACTCGGGAACAAACCATTGCGTAGACTTTATTTCCAAGAACATAATATTAGGAATGATTTGTTGGTTAAGTTTCTAAGGCTTTGTTGGGAAAATCTCTGGTCTTACGTTCGATTCCTACTTGAAGACAGATTATAAAGGTTCCCTGAATCAAAACACATGTTTCGTAAGCGGCTTGGGGAATGCCCTGATGAAGTATCTCGAGGGAGAAAAAACACATTGAAGAAAAAAAATATCTCGAAGAATAAATCTTGAAGAAATAGAAATTCTCGAAAAAAAGAAATCTCGAAGAATAAAAACGTATTGAAGAAAAAACCTAACACCCACATGTGCGCAATACGTCATCCACAGCTACAACCGGGGGTTCCCCACTAGACTGGCACCTGAAGAAACGTGTCTTGAAGAAAAACGTCGTGAACAAAATGTATTAAAAGCGTCTTGAAGAATAATGTCTTAAAAAGAGTCTTGAAATGTCTTTTAAAACGTCTTGAAGAAAAACGTCTTTAAAAAAATGTTTTAAAAAATGTCTTGTTGAAAAATGTTTTAAAAAACGTCTTTAAAAATGTCTTAAAGAACGTCGTGAAACTTCTTCAAAAATGTCTTGAAGAGTGTATTGAAGAAAAACGACTTGACTAGTTTTTGCTCTTGCCAAGGTTTTGAAAAACACCTTTTTTTGGTCATTTCATTGGAAAAGGCATTTGTTTCATTTAAAATAGTTGGGGAAACAACCAAAAGTGCACTTTGTGGGAATGTGCTATCAAGTCAAATTTATAAAAAGCGATTAGGTATAAATATAAGCTTTTAAATGAGCGTTAAACAACTCTATTTTGCTACAGTATCCTTCTAGTTTCTGCTATTCAGTAGGTGATTTATAAAGCCCTGTCTTCATTATGGCTTTTTCAGGCGAAGTCGGCCGAGTATAAACAGCTTTTTGCTCATCGAAAAACAAATGTTCCTGATAAACATGTATTGTTTTTTGAGGTATGGATAATGAACTTTATATTATAGACTGAAAGTTTTTCTTAGCTGTTTGCAGTATTTTCTGGAGGTGTCTTATAAATAAAAAAGATTATGTCAGCGTTGTTTCTACATAAACTTTTAATCAAAAACGAACAAAGATTAATTCAAGAAAACTAAGTTTTCCCGAGAGAAGTAAGGAGCGAAGTTGAAAGTGAAAACGGACAAAAATGATTACTTCACAGCCTATTTAATACATATCAATAAAACAAGTACAAATAAACCAACTAGTTGTGTTTACCTATGCTTTTAAGATTATACAAAACTAGCGCTTTACTGAAAACACAAAATAATATAGGAGTTTTGGTACAGTAAAAGCAAACAAATTAAGGACACTTTTTACAGAATAAAAATATTATCAATCCCTTTTAGGATCCATCCCTTTTAAGATAAAGCAACAATCCATTTTAGGATTTTGCTTTATTATTTTTTTTAGGTTTAATTTAGTATCACTTCTACACAATGGCTCAGTTCAATGACTGGCTCTCGTTTTGGTTCTGAAAATTAATTTTATAAAGCAAAGTTTTCCCGAGGGAAGTAAAGAGCGAAGTTGAAACTTACAGACAAAAATTATTACTTCACAGCTTATTTAATAGTTATCATTAACACTAGTACAAATAAACGAACTAATTATGTTTTCCTACGAATTTAGGATTATACAAAACTAGCACTTTACTGAAAACACAGAAGTCAAGTAGAAAAAACAGGTTAATTGATTTAAGAGTCAAAAGTGAGTATGTAGCCTGACAACACTGAACGAATGTATAAAGCTTTTCATAGCCTTTCACCAGTTGTGACCTCAGTAACTTTCAATATACAATTAAAATTATCTTAAAAACCTAAGTATAAAACTAAATATTTTTAATAACCGTGAAGTAATTGAACAGCATACAGAAATATTGGATTGATTTATCAAGCAGCATTTTGGTCTCGCCAGCTATAATACCAATAGCGGGTAACATACAGTCTTAAATTGTAAGAAATATGCTTTAGTATCACTTGAAAAGAAGATCAAATAAGATATAATATGAACTCTGGAAATCCGATTATTTCTCTCTATGCAACAGTGAATTTCAAGCTATGATATAAATTCTAAAGCTTGTATGTAGTACTAATACTATCAAGCTGGCTTTACATCTAACTTGTGAACAAATTAATCATGACATATCCTTTTCAGAGCTAAACGAGAGCCAGTCATTGAACTGAGCCATTGTGCCGAAGTGATACTAAATTAAACGTAAAAAAAAATAAGCAAAATCCTAAAATGGATTGTCGCTTTATCTTAAAAGGGATTGATAATATTTCTATTCTGTAAAAAGTGTCCTTAATTGGTTTTCTTTTACTGTACCAAAACCCCAATATTATTTTGTGTTTTCAGTAAAGCGCTAGTTTTGTACAATCCTAAAAGCACAGGGAAACATAATTAATTGGTTTATTTGTACTAGTTTTATTGATAAATATTAAATAGGCTGTGAAATAATAATTTCTGTCCGTTTTAAGTTTGAACTTCGTTCTTTACTTTCCTCGGGAAAGCTTTGCTTTTTTCAAATTAATCTATCAAATATGGTGGACAGAAAAGAGGGTTCGTGAACATTTCTCAAAAATCTAAAAAAGGGCCACGATTAAGGAAAGATTCGAAAACGCAGCAATAGGAAATACTAATCAGGAAAACCTTGTTCAAGAGTATACTTTTTCCTTTCATAAGTCAGATCTCCTAGTGTATAATTAAAAAAAAAATCCATTTGAAAATCTTCTTTAAGGAATATAAGTAGAGAGGGGTCATGAGGTACAAACAGGACCACGTGGTTTATGGTTTTCTCAGTGAGAATGAAAAAACAGGAATTTTCTCACTTGGAAAACCATGAATTTTGTCACATTTATGTCTGTTTTTATGGTTTTTGTCAGTGAGAATTTGAAAAACAGGAACTTTCTCACATTTTTGTATGTTTTTATGGTTTTTGTCAGTGAGAATTTGAAAAAACTGGATGTTTTATGGTTTTTGTCAGTGAGAATTTGAAAAACAGGAACTTTGTCACTTGGAAAACCATAAACCACGTGGTCATGTCACGAGTAGCACCTGTGAACTTGATTTACATAATCGCTAGGGGACATTATTGATTCACGAAGGGGAGAATTAAGAAACATTAAGGCTTCTTTAATCTTAGGTCTGAGGGATAAACGTTCTTTAGATCAGAGAGAAAAATTAATATTCTATTTTCAAATAGGGCTTCATTGATCTTTAGTGTCAGGAATTATAATTTACATCACTTGTTATCTTGGAATTATGAGTGAGTCTAAAGAGATAGAAATTCTATTTTTAAATACGGCTTCACGGAGCTTTAAGTCGGAGAGATAAATTGATATTCTAACGAAACCCTAATAGTTTAGCTAGGAACATTTATGAGGTGAAGAGACTAGCGCGCGAGAAGGTTTCCTATTAATTTGAAATGCGTTAGCACAGAGATGCCAATAACAAAGGAACACGCTGAAATTACGTTTAGGGATTATTTGGGCGAAACCGTTTTATCCATTTTATGGGATTATTTCGGCGAAACAGTTAGAGACATTTTGAAAGAAGATTTTAGGAAAGGTTTTAGAAGAGAATTTGAGGGTGAAACTCTGTGGTCGTTATAATACACAAGTTCCATTTGAACAGTGTTGTGAGGTCCTCTACCCCAACCCCAAAGGGTTCCAATCCTCCTACCCCAACCCCGAAGGAAGCCCCCGGTCCTCAAAGGTCCACCGGGCTCCCAAAGGCCCTCCACCGGTCCCCGAATGTCCCCCAGGCCCCCAACTGCCCCCCCGGACACTCAAAGGTCCCCCAAGCTCCCAAAGGCCCTCCATGTGCCCCAAAGGTCCTCCTCCGGTCCCCAAAGGCCAATCGAGCTCCCAAAGGACCAACGGGGTCCCAAAGGCCCTCCACCGGTCCCCAACTGCCCCGCCGGACCCCCAAAGGCCCTCCCGGTGCCCCAAAGGCCCTCCATGTGCCCCAAACGTCCTCCTCCGGTCCCCAAAGGCCCAACGAGCCCCCAAAGGACCAACAGGATCCCAAAGGCCCTCCACCGGTCCCCAACTGCCTCTCCGGACCCCCAAAGGCCCTCCACCAGTCCCAAAATGTCACCCAGACCCCCAACGGCCATCCCCAGGCCCCAACTGTCCCCCAGGCTCCCAACTGGCCCCCCGGACCCCCAAAGGCCATCCCTGTGCTCCAAAGGCCCTCCCTGTGCCCCCAAAGGCCCTCCTCCGGTCCCCAAAGGCCCATCGAGCTCCCAAAGGACCAACGGGGTCCCAAAGGCCCTCCACCGGTCCCCAACTGCCCCTCCGGACCCCCAAAGGCCCTCCCTGTGCTCCAAAGGCCCTCCCTGTGCCCCCAACGGCCCTCCTCCGGTCCCCAAAGGCCCATCGAGCTCCCAAAAGGACCAACGGGGTCCCAAAGGCCCTCCACCGGCCCCCAACTGCCCCTCCGGACCCCCCAAGGCCCACCCAGTGTCCCCAAAAGCCCCCCCCCCCTGTGCCCCAAAGGTCCTCCTCCGGTCCCCAAAGGCCCATCGAGCTCCCAAAGGACCAACGGGGTCCCAAAGGCCCTCCACCGGTCCCCAACTGCCTCTCCCGACCTCCAAAGGCCCTCCACCGGCCCCCAAATGTCCCCCAGGCACCCAAAGGTCCCCCCCGGCGCCCCAAAGGCCCACCCTGACCCCCAAATGCCATCCCCGGACCCCCAAAGCCCATCCCCCGGTCCCCAAAGGTCCCCCCCCCCGAGCTCCCAAAGGACCACCGACCCTCAAGGGACCCACAGACCCTCAAAGGCTCTCCCCGTGCACCCGTCTTTCGTTGATGTGTGTTGTCTGAAACCTATGATTTGGGATGTGTAGTTTGCTGCTTCAGGCTTTTCTGAGCTAAGGTTTCTTAGTCTTTCGTTGGTGTGTGTTGTCTGAAACCAATAGTTTGGGATGTGTAATTTGCTATTTCCGACTTTTCATAACCGGATTTCTTAGTCTTTCGTAGGTGTGTGGTGTCTGAAACCTATGATTTGAGATGTGTGGGTTGCTATTTCAGTCTTTTCTGAGCTGGATTTCTTAGTCTTTCATAGGTGTGTAGTGTCTGAAACCTATGATTTGGGGTGGGTGGATTGCTACTTTTGACTTTTCTGAGGTGGATTTCTTAGCCTTTCCTTGGTGTGTGTTGTCTGAAACATCTTATTTGGGATCTATAATTTGCTATTTCAGTCTTTACATTACCAGATTTCCGAGTCTTTCATAGGTGTGTAGTGTCTGAAACCACTGATGTGGGATGCGTGTCTTGCTATTTTTGACTTTTCTGAGTTTGAGGTCTTAGCCTTTCATAGGTATGTTTTGACTGAAACATATGAATTGGGATGTTTAATTTTCTATTTTTGAATTTTCTTAGCTAGATTTCATAGCCTATCATATGTGTGTCCTTTCAGAAAATTATGAATTGGGAGGTGTAGTTTGCTTTTTGGACTTTTCAGAGCTAGGATTCTTAGTCACTCATAGGTGTTTGTTGTCTGAAACTTCGAGTTTGGGGTGAGTAGTTGGCTATTTCAGTCTTTTCTGAGCTAAGGTTTCTTAGTATTTCGTAGGTGAATGCTGTCTGAAACTTATGATTTGGGATATGTAAATTACTATTTCGGGCTTTTCTGAGTTGGATTTCTTAGTCTTTCATAGGTGTGTAGTGTCTGAAACCTATGATTTGGGATGTGTAGTTTGCTATTTTCGACTTTTCTGAGCTAGGTTTCTTAGCCTTTCATAGGTATGTGTTGTCAGAACATTATGATTTGGGATGTGTAGTTTGCTATTTCAGGCTTTTCTGAGCTAAAGTTTTCTAGTATTTCGTAGGTGAATGATGTCTGAAACCAATAGTTTGGGATGTGTAATTTGCTATTTCCGACTTTTCATAACCGGATTTCTTAGTCTTTCGTAGGTGTGTGGTGTCTGAAACCTATGATTTGGGATGTGTGGGTTGCTATTTCAGGCTTTTCTGAGTTGGATTCTAAATCTTCTTAAATTTAATTCCGACCTTTTCTCAAAGAGATGAAAAAAATTAAAGTTCTGTTCCAAATATTTTCCCGGAAGAAGAAAAGTTCAACTTCAATTCTGAATTTTCTCAATGAAAATGAAAAAGTTATTGATCAAATCTTTTTTCCCAAAAATAATAAAAAAATTTCCACTTCAGTTCAGATTTTTTTCTCAAAGAGATGAAAAAATTTAAAATATTGTTCCAAATTTTTCATAGAAGATAGGAAAAGTTATACTTTGATCGTGAATATTCGAGTTCTAATCTGAATTTTACCAAAGAACACAATTCAATTCTAATTTCCCCAATAAAAAATTTAAAGTTCAATTCTAAATTTTTCGGTGGAAGATAGAAAAAGTAATACCATACTTGTGAATATTTACATGGAAGATAAAAAGTTCTAGTTCAATTTAAAATTTTCTCAATGAAGTGAAGAATAATTCAAGTTCTCTTCTGAATTTTACCAAAGAACACAATTCATTTCTAATTTAACCAGAGAAAATAAAAATCTTCCACTTCAGTACTTTATTTCACAAAGACATAAATAAATTTAAAGTTCAATTCTAAATTTTTCGGTGGAAGATAGAAAAAGTAATACCATACTTGTGAATATTTTCATGGAAGATAAAAAGTTCTAGTTCAATTTAAAATTTTCTCAGCGAAGTGAAGGAAAGTTCAAGTTCTCTTCTGAATTTTCTCAATGAAAAAGAAATTAGTCATTGATCATTTCTATTTTTCCAAATAATATAAAAATTTTTCACTTTAGTTCAGATCTGACTCGAAGAGATGAAAAATTTAAAATACTGTTCCAAATTTTTCAC